>NC_063202.1:30577764-30597764 GCF_017589495.1 Alosa alosa
GGGTGCGTCAGGTAAGGGGTCGGGGGTTGCCCGCTGAGGCGCGAGGACCAGTCTCACACTGATACAGTCCTGACCAATCAATCACGCTTCACACACTCCCATCCTCTCACTAACATAAACACCCCTCATTAACAGTGACCCGTGATCCTCCGTACAGATAGTAAGACACATTAGCACACCCTGTAAATGTGCACTCAGTGAGCAGATCACACTGGTAAAGATGGAGTGGCTAACACGCAATAGCTGTGCGCTGGGTATGGGGCGTAGAAAGAGCCCTGCATCTCTCCCTCTCACAGGATCATCAGCCAGAAGTAGTGTGAGGGCACAGATGTGGCATCCAGCATGCTGCACGCTAAGTCACACAAGGTCTGGTTTCATGCCCCTTCTCCGCTAAATTACATATTTTAACAGCGTCTATGTGCTGTTGTTCTCCCTTTAAAAGGAGTGTTTTGTCTGCCATTTTAGTCCTCGGTTGACTCCGACACACAAACACATACCCACACACATAAACACACACACACACAATAGAAATGCCTGTGTGTGTGTGTTGGCCCAGCTGTTTATCTGTCAGGCCGTGCAGTCTGATAGAGACTAGCAGCTAACGATACTATCACCATGGTGAGTATGAATTTAATCATCTCCATCTCCGGCGTGATATGTGATATTATGTTTTAATCATTCCACTTCGTGGTGCTTTGTAGAGGAAGGCATGGCGGTCACATGATGTGTTGATCGTCAGAGAAAAGGGCATGTTTGACTTGCAGGGGCTGTTTTAAGGGGGTCTCTGTGCAAAGCAAATAGCAGCCGCATGGCAAAATATACTGCCAGCGGACGGCTTCAATTAATAGGAATGCACCTCTTTTTTGTTTACTGTGCTCCGTAAAGGTCGGCGAGTCATGGTCTTGGGGCTCCGTTCTAGTCCATTCCCAGGGTTAAACACATTATCTGAATTAATGGCTGGAACTCCTCAGCCTTCGGATATACTGCTATCCCAGCCTCGGAGTGACCCGACGCGCCGCTATAAATAGATGCGAGGGGATAGAGTCGTACCATCATTCCCTGCTAAAGGCCCCACACATAGGCTATAGGCTATTTGAACACACACAGCCACAAGCATGTGCACTCAGTATTAAGTGACAGTCATGAATTAACATAAATGCCACACAGAGAAATGGTGCTGTCTTTTTCTATTGTGTTTTTTCTCTCTCTCTAAACTCTCTGTTGCTCTTAACTGACAAACGCAAAATTAAGCCACAAACACAGTGTAATACAAATACTTGAAGACCACGCAAATACACACACACACACACACACACACACACACACACTCACACACACACCTGCACACACACACACACACACACACACACACAGACAGACACAGACACACACGCACACACATGCACACACACGCACGCGTGCCTCCGAAACATGAGCAGACGCATCCCACACCTTCCTGGTAGTTGATTGTTCTTCCCAGAGCTGTGTGATAAAGGAGACCTTTCCAAGCCCAGCTGCAGCATTGTTAGGACTTGCCAAGGCTCATTAAGGCTGAGAGCGATAAACTCTGAAGGACAAATTGTGCTCATTTTCAGGGGAAAAAGTTGCATGATGCTTCTCTCTCTCTCTCTCTCTCTTTCTCTCTCTCTCTCTCTCTCTCTCTCTCTCTCTCTCTCTCTCTCTCCCTGTGTCTGCATTGCACAACCCCACAGCCTTTGTTTTGCCACAAGCCCTCGCTATCAGAGAGCTTAATGCCTAATTGCTATCAACAGTTTACTGACTTTGTTGACAAAACAACTGCATAGACCAAAGTAGGACTTGAAAAGAGTTTTCTCTATCTCTCTGTCTCTCTTGCTCTTTCCCCCTGCTGCCTCACTCCCTCTCTCCTTCCTCTTTGTTTCAGAGGAAGGACTCTCAGGAAGTGCCTCGTCCCCTCCTCCTTGAGACCCCTTGGCCCGGGAAGTTTCAGGAAAACTTAAATATTTATCACGCCGCTCTTTTCAAAGGCCTCCCATCCATCTTTATTCTTCAGCGGGGCTGCGAGGGCTCGCTTTGATAATTTCACCAGTGAGCAGCCAAGAATAATGACATTAGTGTAATCGTACAGAGGCCTCCGCTTCCCAAAGCCATTCCCAGCATTTGTTATGTAAATATAACGTGATGAAAGCGAGCGGGGGAAAACATATTGTCAATTTGGAAACAAAAAGAGAGCGCGCTCACAGGCTCACAGCAGGCCAAGTAATAGTGCTGATTAGGATGGTAATGAGACACACAGTGCATCGCAGATAGCGATCTATATTACAGTAAGTGCTTATTGCCTGGAGTTAGCCTCCGACTCCGGTTCACGGCCGTAACGGGCTCCCTGAGAACACTCTCCTGGTGGTGCCTAAGGGCCGCTGGAATCTCTCCCAAAATTCACTCCTCTCTCTCTTTCTCTCACTCTGTCTATCTAGCAGCTCTGCTTTCACATTTACCACCTCACACTCTGCATTGCCTTACGGTTCAGTGCCCTGTGCTGCCTTCACACCACAGAAGACTGCACTCACACTGGACACACACACACACACACACACACACACACAATGCATGACATAAACAGCCGTTAGCATTACACAGAACATGCCATGCAAGCAACCCAGTTCCATTTTGTGTCGCTGCGCAGCCCCTCCTGATTGGTTTAGCAGAGGGCTCTCCTCTTGGGAAATCAGCAGGGCTAATCCCACCTGCCATAACCATTATCCTCATAACTACACTCTCCGCAGTAACTATGGGGTTAAGTTCTCCCTTAAAATGGCTAAATTACACGTGTAAGGTGTTAAGTTGGTGAGGGCTGACTCCCAAGCATTATTTAGCGTGCCGGCTCATTATTTAGCATACAGCTGGTTTTTTGCCGTGTAGCGCCCAAGGGTTGGCAACGTGCCTGCACATTCTTTGTTGTTGCACATACCTGAAGCTGCAGAGGGTTGAGTCCTGACGCGGCGGCAGCTGCCATTGTGGATGGAATGAACTGCACCGGGTAGTTATCACCTGTCGAGGAGGAGAAGGGGAGGAGAAGGGGGGTAGGGGGTGGGAGGAGGGCAGAACAATGCACACAGGTTGAGACAATGAGCGGCCCAACGGCGGCCAGGCAAGTGCCAACACGGCCCTGGAGCCGCCTTCACCCAGCCTCGGCTCCCAGCCCAAACATCTGCACCAACAAAAGATTCAGCTGGGCACACCAGAGGCAGGATTACTGAGGAACGTATCTCCTTTCTCTTCCTCTCTCTTTTACTCTTACTCTCTCTCTCTCTCTCTCTTCCCCACTCTCTCTCTCTCTCTCACTCAATCTCCTCTTTTTCCCTCTCTCTCACTCTGTCTCTATTTCTATCTCTGGCCTTTTCTATCCTCTATTCTTTTCATTTTTTTTTGCTCTTGCCTTCTGCAGTCTTGTTGTATTCTTTCAAGAAAATAAACAACCATCAGTTCATTGCAAATTGGCAAGTTAAAAACAGTTTTTTATCCTCCTCTCCTCGTGTGACCGTTGCATACTTGTGTGGTGCTACTGCTTGGGTTTCACAGAAGAGGTGGTGTGTTCTCCATGCCACTCTAAACACAACTCTCATTTGTCCTACATGCCATTGTCTCATTGTGTGGCTTCTGGCATGAGCAAGCCAAAAAAGTGCTACTTCAACAGGTCACAACAAGCAAAGCACTTTACAAAGTCGCAGAAGGAGATCAGGAAAGACATGATTTGTTCTTTTATCACAACATCAACATTTAACCAGAGAGCTACGAGAATTTCAAAACAATAGCTGTGTTGAACATTTTATCATCTTATCGCAACACATCAGGAAAGTGGAATCTAAGACACAAAGGGGAGACGGTAGTTAAACCTGATACAGATACAAGTGGAAAGCATTTGCTCTAAAGAGAGGGAGATAGAGAGAGAGAGAGAGAGAGAGAGAATAAGAGGAGGAAAAGGGAAGAAAAAGAAAAGGAGAGAGAGGAGAGAAAATGAAGCAGAAGGGGAAAGTATGTTTTCATCCCTGGGCTGTGTGAGCAACTTGGTAAAGAAATCCTTTCACTGCTCAGCACATTGTGGTCAGAGGTGGGGGTGTGTGTGGGAGGGTGAGGGGTGTGGGGGGGCTGGTGGTGGATCCGATGAGGACGGCGGAGGGCTGACTGAAGCGTGCCTTCTGAACAAGAGAATTGGCCCCGATTCAGACACCACTTTCGCCTGTCACTTCTCCACACAAACATATGGAGGCATTAAGCCACAGGCATGAGGGGAGGGAAACGTATATACCTTCTCCACTTTTTCTCCTCCCTCCCTCCCTCCCTTGTGTGCCTCCCAATCTTGTCCAGCGCAGCACATTGTGATGCAGTCTGGATATTCAATCCTGTGCCACGGGCCAGAGGAGCGGCGAGCCACACAATTGATGTGATTTTCAAACAGTGTCATGAGAGAAGTGAAGTGAGGGTCATTACTGTCCAATACGCCCCCCCACCCCCTCCCCTCTCTCTCTTTCGTTGGACTACTTCTTTATTCTCACCCCCTACCACCCAACCCCATTCCCACAGAGAGGTCTCTTTTCCACTTTCTCACCACTCTCTTCTCATAACCGGACGAGTGATTGCCTCCTCTCTGTCAGCGGTGGCTGCGTGCGGTCAGCAGTGTCATGTGAGACCAGGGGTGTGTCAGATGCCAGGCGAGGACACTGCAGTGGCCAGGGGGAAGGAGGACGGGCACTGTCCACGGCAGAGTCTCACAGCTGTGTGCATGTGTGTGGAAGTGAGGCTGCTCTAAAAGGAGTACCACTGAGGTCCGGGGTGGGGCTGCCCTCAGAGCCATCCTCCCTCCCTTACATGCTAGATGCCACCAACAGCCTCAGGGCAGAGAACCACTAGGATGGAGGAGTTTTCCAAAACCTCATGAGAATTGACAGAACCGACAGTCTCTCCAATCCCAATGTACTCACAAAACAGTAACAAAAATGTTGTGTGAATTCACTGTGCCTCCCAGCAGAGTCTAACCTGAGATCACTGTGACCCTCACTGGTAAATTTCAGTCAGGTATCATGCCAAAAAGATTCAGTCTGGTGAAGTGGATCCTCTTGGTGGCCCCTCTTCTTTAAGGCTGGCACAGGGCACTACAGCTGGTGCTTGAGGAGCCGAGAGCATGCCAGCCTAATGAAAGGTGGAGGAGAGCGAGGGAGGAATATTAGGAGATCGCTCCCTCCGAGGGCACTCAGTGTTGGACCACCTGGTGCCAAGGGCAAGAGCTCTTCGCATTCTCCATGGCAAAGGAGACATCGTTTAAAGGCAAACTTTGACTTGAGAGACAGTGGATAAGCTGAAACTTTGGGCGGAGAGCAAATAATTAATTTGCATGTCATCCTTTTTGCGAGTCAATTAAATAAATAAGTCAAAAGCGGCTTTTACAGTGCCACAGATAACAAGGTTGTCATGGAGAGACTACAAGGTAATAACAAAATGAAAGGAACTGATCTTTTAAGGCAGAGAGAGAGAGAGAGAGAGAGAGAGAGAAGCTGGGAAAGTGCATTCATGCACAACCTCAGAGCTTCAGACCCAAGGCTAAGCAGATATATCGGCATCCTGGCATCTCCTGCGGCGGAAAGTCAATAAGGCATTGTGGCCTCATCACAGCTGAAAGAGTCCGGCCGGAGGATCCATTCCAGAGCCCCATTACGGCACGCGCCTCTGTCTTTATGCACACAGACAGTGGGGGTGTCACAGCGGCTCCTGCCTGCGTCGGGAAAAAAGGATGACCCTGCGGATGGGTCTGGAGGCCACTGATGTTGCTCAGGCCATTGAGCACAGTGTGTGGGGCGGATGTAGTGGCACAGCGTGGCGGGGCGAGGGGCCATCAGCACTGGGCCCTGTCCTGCCCATGCCCACTCAGCAGTGCCGAGAACATGGGGCACCATGCAATAGAGCCGTCCTTTATGCCCAGCGATCGTCCGATTTGAGATTATGTACAGAGGGGGTCGGGAATAACCGAATTGGCCTGCACAAACAGAGCTGTTTTCCAGAAGCTTCTTTTCCTTTCTTTCTTCCTTCCTTTATTTTTCCTTTCTCTTTTTTTTGTTTTCATTTGCAAACTTATGAATAATGCAGAAGCTTTACACAAGGCGACCCCTGCTGAAGTCTCCATTATGACTCCTGTTATTTGTACTAAAACATTTTCCATGTCAAACATATTAGAAAAAAAAAATCAAACTGGCGAAATAATCCCCTCAGGCTCCCTGTTCAGGCTGTCATGCCTCCGTAGTTCCAAAATAGCTGACTTTCCCTCTCATCCCCGCCTTTATAGTTAATTTATTAGCTGCTCTACCACACCCTATAATGTTCTGCTACTCACCTGCTGACTACAGAACCTTTTTCCCTTCTCTATTTTAATGTCTCTCTTTCTCTCTCTATCTCTCTTTTTTTCATCTCTCCCTCTCTCTTGTACTTGTTTCTCATCTCTCTGTTGCAGTGTTTTTGATGAGGTGCTGACATGTGTTCCTCAAAGCACCTTGTGTGCAGACAAAAGCAGGGCTAGGGCTTTCCCCTCAGAGCTCACACATAAATTCTCCTCTCTGACATCTCTTTCTCCCTCTATCTCTCTCTTTTCCTCTTGTCGCACTGATTCGCTCGGTGCGATTTCCCAGAGGTCTGCTGCCCGACGTGTCAATAGTTGGCTCAGCTTGTGCGGGGGGGAAAACCCTTGTCTGTGCATTTTTAGTTTACTTCTGTCCAATAGTCAATGTTCAGGATGGAAAAAAAAGAGAAACAGAACACAAAAACACACAACGTGACAGAGATTCAACTGCTTGATAGTGTGAAGCCGGGACCCAGGGGCAAGGCCCTGGCTTTAATTTTTAACTACTGTTGCTGAGACTGGCACTTCTGGAGCGCAGCGCGAACAATAAGTCAGACGTGAGACAGGCAGGAGGGTTAGCATCCTGGCAGTGAGTCAATCTGCATGTTGTTGCAATTTCCCTCCAAATTTGATGTTTGGGGATGTGGAATGCTTGCGTGAGGGCGAAAATTCTTTTCTCTGCGCCATACAAAAGAAGTCGGGGAGGCATGCCGAGGCAGGCCAGGGAAGGGAGGTGAGGGGAGGGGAGGAGAGCGGAGCGGAGGGGAGGCTGGGTCCCTGGGAGCCCTGTGCCCTGCATCCCTCTAGGGGGACACGTGCACCAGGCCTAAGCTGCAGCTACAGACCTCCTTCTTTTCTTCCGCTGCACCTGGTGGCGGCTCCTGCATCCTCTGATGCTGATATGACCTGACGGTTGACAGTGACTTCTTGTCAAATCCTCTAAAATTAATTTGTCTTTTTTTCCCTTTATTTAGAGTTCATTTAAAGTTTCCTGACATGCAACGTGCTGAATTATATATGATAAGTGAGTATACTTGCATACTCGAAGACTTAAATTTGGTCCAGAAGAGGAATTGTAAATTTCAATTCCATTAAATAAGGGCAGTTGTTAGGTTGTGTTTCTGTGTGTCAGCTGTTTTATGTTAACAGAGGTCACTTTAAGTGAAAACACAAAGCCAAAAACAGCCCATAGAACCGAGCTAGGAAGCGGTGCCTGGACATGGCTCTGGGAGACTGAGCGCGAGGGGGAGCGGTGGAGGAGCGCACCAGCGCTGGTTGACTGAAAAAAGCGGCGGTATTGTGTTACCGCCGGCACCCTCAGCAGATTCTTGGATGGATGACGATTACAGCCGACGAGAAGCCGAGACACTTTCATGTTGACATTTTAGTTTACATTCCAGGACTCATATATCCGAACCCATTGTTCGGGCTGCCTTGAAGCTGAGCACTCACCAGCCCTGGCTGCGTTTCTGAAGTGACACACTTGATGGTGCACAGCATTAATTGCTTTGACAGGGGAGACCTGATTGTTCTTAGCTTTCAGAGCAGCGCGAGGAGAGGGGGAGGAGGAGGAGGAGGAGGAGGAGGAGGAGGAGGAGGAGGTCGAGGTGGGGGAGATGGGTGAGGTGTGTGCATATTGTGAGTTGTTACAGTACAATGAGAGGTCCTGCCCTGTGAAACAGCGGAATGAAAACACATGAAGAAGCTGGCATAACAGGAGATTGAGGGGCTATGAAGACCGTAGGCTGAAGACCTGTAGGCTGAGAGAGGGAGGGGGGAGGAGGAGACAGCCCCCATAGCTCTGGAAGTGTGTGTGTGTGTGTGTTTGTGGGGGTTGTATGAGGAGTCTGGCCTTACTGAGATCCACTCAAAATAAAGCTGTGTGACACTCACAATCCAAGCTGTCAAAGCACCTGTGTGTGTGTGTGTGTGTGTGTGTGTGTGTGTGTGTGTGTGTGTGTGTGTGTGTGTGTGTGTGTGTGTGTGTCGGGTTGGGGGCGCTACAGCAGAAATGAGGGAGAGTTTCCTACTGTTGTGAAAGTACACAGCATATTTTGCTCTTTTTTATCTACTTAGAAGGGCAGAAATAAATTGTTTAGGGGAAAGATACACAAACCCTTTCAACAGCAACTCTGGGCTGTGACCAAAGGTTGTGTTTGTATTCTATTTCGTCAGCCCTGCCACAGCAGGTATGGCTGCAAGGCTGTTGGTGCCAGAGCTATTGTTTGGTTCATTGATAACATCCACTCTTATCATCTTGACAGATTCTCTGTGACAAAATGACAAAATGTTTTTCATTCATATACAATGTCTGTTATCTTTTGTTTCAAGATAGCTTTCAGCCATATCGGTCCTGGGAGATTAGAATTTGTATTTTACCAGTGATGTCACTTAATAGCCATAGCTCGAGACATTTAACCAAGCATGACAAACACTCTTGAACTGGTCACACTTCACTCAAGATCTGTATACTGGCCAGAGATCTGTACACTGGCCAAAGGATGGAGTAGCTATAAAAGAGAGAGAGAAAGAGGGAGAGAGAGAGAAGCAAAGAGTAGCAGGACCTTTAACAAGAGGACAATATTTGAATAAGAGGATAAAGTGGCTGAGTACGGCATACAGGTAAATGTAGGAGAGAGAGAGAGAGAGAGAGGGAGGGATAAACAGTGAGAGCCACTCAACAGTGCAGGCGCGTGTCATACCTGGCTTGTAGGACATTCCCGGCGGGAAGAGGAATCCCTGCTGGGCGGCGGCGGCAGCAGCCAGAGTGCGCTGGTCGTGTGGAAAAATGGGGATCATGAGCGGAGGCATGTGACCCTGGACCTGCTGAAGACAGAGAGAGAGGAGATCAGACGCCTGGCTAACGCATGCTGACAGCGGGCCTCGTCGAGCACCCATGGCCTGCGTGTGGACCGCACAATACCCCGCGCCTGCCTCAGCTGCTCCTAATCCCCCCACCAATCGCACATTATCACATCAAAGAGCCCAATGCTGCACACTGTTTGCCCTGCCTGATCCAAGGTGCGGCATGCCGGATAAGGGCTCATTCTCAAGCCATTCTGCCTCGGCATTATCAGTGATTTCCCTGCGTTACTTCTGCCAAATAGACTTGTAAAAGTAATTGTTGACGTAACAGGTTTTTCTTTTTTTTTCTCTCTCGATATATTCTCGTATATAACCCTTTTTTCAGGCGTCTCTCCCCATGAAAAGGGAAAAAAATGTGGCATAGACAAAAATGAGTCCAACATTTTTTTAAATCCTCTGGCCCCTGAAAACCTCTTTTCCTTCTTTGGGCTAGATCACAATGAGATGTAGCCTGGTTGAACCGCTAAGTCTGCGAGAGCGCTCAAGCCTTGGCTGCCTGCGGCCTGTGACAGAATACTAGTGAATGAAGCGCTGCACCAATAGGACACTCCGGCGAGTCCGAACATAAAACATCCTGTGCGCTGCGTGGTGGAGAACAGGTGAGATTCTCGTCACCGAGCATGATTTGAGCCCGCGCGTCTCCTCCGGTCCTGTCGTGCTGTGTGGGGTGGGAGGGGTATAAAGGGGTCACAGTGGGGGAGCGCTCCGCTGTCTTGCCAACATCACTGACTGACAGGAAAAGACCCTCACAGATATACTGCCTCTGTCTCATATTTTTGGAAGATCATTTATGCAGACGATAAAAGCCCCGGCAGCCTGGGTAATTTACGGCATGTGCTCCGAGTGCCGATTTTTTTTTTTTACAAAGAGAGGCAGCGAGACGCACAGAGCCCCAAAAGTCCCCCCTTCCTCATCTGTTTGCGATATTTCATTTTAACATGGAGGCCGATGTAACGGCACACGCGCCCTCTTTTCGACGCGCACCAGTAATCAGCAATCATGTTGAGTATCACAGATAGAGAAAGTGAAAAGGAGAATGATGATGTGAACACTTATTTGGTGTGTGTGTGTGTGTGGAGGGGCTGCTATGGCTTTTTGATTTCCAGAGGGGCAACAGTGCGGGGCCCTTGGGGTCAGGCTGCATGCAGGGACCTGAGACTGGTGGGCAATCTGCCTGTCATCCCCTGCTTCCTGCAGGCCTCTGATCGGCTGCAGGAGCGCTGTGCTACCGTGAGCCTGAATGCTCATGATCCCTGGCCAGCGCCAATCTGTACTGGACCGGACTGCACCGCACTCAGCCAGGCAGCCAGCACACCTCTGGGGAGCCCGTCTGGTAAACAGGTTCATGGAGGTCAGTGGCCCCAACATAAACACTTAACAGAGCGTTTCTCCATTCATCCCCCTCTTTTAAAATCAAGCCGGCAATGAAAAGCATGGGGCCTGGGTGCAATTATAGCTGCTGCAGTGGGCCATGAAATCAACCTGCTTTGAGCAATGACTTTTTCTCCATGTTTGCGATCAGATCTGCTTGTGATATCCACATTTTTCTATATCCCCCCCCCTCGTCGTCTCTCTATATGCATGCTCTCTTGGCATGGCTGAGCTGCTCCAACTCCCCCAGTGCAGAACTAGGCCTCAGCAGCCCTTCATCGATCCAGCCATGAGTGAGTTTTGCTAAGCAAAAATAAATAACATCCTGGGCCTGTACTTTTTCTCTTTTTTTATTTTGGAGTGCAACTATCAAAGTAACATTGCAAAAGAATGAGGCTGAGAAGAATCGAGTAAACATTTTTTTTTTTTCGCTTTTCAATCTGAAAGGTATTACTTTAAATATGCTGTGCTTTTGAAAAAAGTAAATTTATTAACCTTAAATCCTTTAGAGATGCTTTAGGGTCATTCTACAAAATAAACGCTGCTTCACAGGAATCTGTCAAATCTCTATTAAAAAATACTGTAAACATAAAGAAATGAAAGCAAGTAATCGTATTACTAATGGAGAAGAAAGAGGCAGCTTTACAGAGACGCTGGGCACAGCAGTGGAGCAATTATAAGGCTAAAAAACACGGAGGATGTAAGACAGACACCCTGATAGGTATCTAAATTCCTATCATCCCTTGGGTTATAAAAGGTCAGTCACATGCATAATTGTGATAAACTTTAGACACATTAAACTAGCAAAATAAATCTGCCCAAAGCCAGGCCACAGAGAACAGCTGTTTTATAAATGGAGCCAGATCACAACTATTCCCCCACATCTCAGCTTCCCTCATTTAGAACAACACTTGCTTTACTTAGTGTCAGGCTCTCTTTCAACTTCTCTATCTCTATTATTTATTATACGATTTATTAACTACTTATTGTCTATATATCTATCTACTTGTAATTCAGCCCATCTATCTTCATTTCTTTGTATTTACAAACAAAAAATAAAACACTTGAATATTTCAAATTGAAATATCAATGAGGAGAAGAGCTTTGGTGAATATAATAATGACAGTGATGTCAGTGACAGCACGTCAGTGACAGATAATAAAAGGATTTTGCCAGTCAAAGGGAGTGCACACAGTTTATATGAAATGGATAGGATGGCACTGGATTGGAGTTGCAGTTGTGATTTGTGGTAATGAGCCCTTTACATTAAACTTTAATTTACACAACCAATGTCAGAGAGAGGGGCAAATCAAATCAGAGGCTTCACAGAGGGGACTAATAGTAAAGGTTATCTTTTCCAGACTGTCAATTAACAGATAGCACAGTGGCTGGTGTGCCGATACATTTATAGATTTAAATATTAGTACTGCTAGCTCGGCTTTGACTGCTGAAGCCTAATGGAAGTAAGTGACTGAGCTCCCGCTCAGACACATTCTGATGAATAACATATCAGCACCAATACAAAATATAGTCCTCTCCCCTTTCCCTCCCGCAGTTTATCTGGGTGTGCCTCTGTGTGTGTGTGTGTGTGTGTGTGTTTCTCCCCTCTCTCCTGGGCTACTGCTGTAGACAGGCCCATCCAGAGCCAGGCTCTGAAAGAGTAACCCTCAAGTTCATCTGCCAATCGGCTGAGTGCCCAGAATATTTCAATTGGCTGGGTGATCTTCAGGAGTGTGAGAGAATGAAGTGGAGCAGATGTGAGAGTGGGGGTAGAGGTGGGGGGTTGGGGGCATGGGGGGCACACGCGGGCAAGTGTGGGGCACCGTCCTTTCCGCTCCTCATAAATACTGCCCATTGTTGGCCTGGCACTGCGCCCCTTTTGTCTTAGCGCTAAGGCTAAGTGCCGGCTTACGCCATTTCTCGCCATCTGCCCCGTCGCTTCATTAAAGATACATGAATGGGCCTATCTTATGAGGAACAGGTGCTATTGTTTGTCCCCGAAGACTCCCGGGTAAGGATCTAACTCGGAATACTTGAGGAAGAGCATCTGTAGCAATCAGTCAGCCCTGGACTTGGCAGGAGCCCTCCTCTCTGCCGGCGCTCGGCTAAGCAGAGCTCTGGAGTGGGGGAGAGATAGAAAGAGAGCGAGAGAGAGAGAGGAAGAGAGGGAGAGGGAGAGGGAGAGGAAGAGAGAGAAGAGAGGCCTCTTCACTCCCGCCCTCACATTCATCATCAATTCACATGACCCGATGAAGGCCGCCCTGGCGCACAACACAATCTGTTTCCCCCCTCTCAGTGCAACACGAGTCTGAGAGGCTTTGATTTCTCTTTAAGACCCGCACTTGCATACGCAGGCACGCATAAGTCTGTTTCTCTACAGGCACTAAAATAAGGACCTCATGGGGGGACAGCTGAGGGGACACGCACACACACACACACAACAAACACACACACACACACACACACACACACACACACACACACACACACACACACACACACACACGCAGTCCCTGGACTGGGGGTCTGGAGCACAAGAGGAGGGAGAAAAACTTGAATAAATGGGGGCATATAGATTAATCAATGTTGTTAGCGGACATGTCGACATCAGCAGTAAGAAGCTGTAATGGTTTAGGACGGTGAGTAATCCCGAGGTCAGCCTCTTCGGGAGGATTCTGGGAGCCGGAATTGACCGCCGAGAGAGGAACAAGTGTGGATGGGGGGTGGTTGGAGCTAGTTGGTGGGTGGGTGGTGCTAGTTGGTGTGTCGCTGTGCTGCTGCCCCTGCTCCTGCCAGCCTGACAGTCCACCCTTCCCCCTCCCTCCCTGGGCACCCCTCAGCTCTGCTGTCCTACTCCCACGGAGGCCTGCCTGGCCTGGGCTGACCGATGCATAGTGCAGGTGGAGGGGAAATGGAGATGTACAAGCCATTCCAGAGCTCAATAGGGCCCTGTCAGCACCCCTACTCCTCACTGTCTTTTCAGACGTTTTCACAGCACCCCTGAGACGGCTTGTCCACCCAGCCCCTACACCACCCCCTCCCCACCTTCACTCACCCTTTCAATCCTCCTAACTCTGCCCCCCACTATCCTTTCCTGGTGTCCAGCTAACCATAGAAACAGTCTGATCCTTGCTGAGCATCACCTGGGACTGCTGCGCACTTTTGCTTTTTCGAAAGGAGGAGGAGAGTTGTTTTAACATGTCTAAATGCCTTCTGTGTTGGCAAGATCAGATAGAGGGAAGGGAGAGCTGGAGGGAGATGGGTGGGTCTGGGGGAGTCTGCTCCTTCTCTGACTCCTATTTGAACTGTAAGAGATTCTGCAGAGCTGGGGCTATACGTAAAGTTTGAAACACGTTCCACGAGCATAAGCTAGCAAATTTTACATTTCAGTTAGTATGTGTCTCGTTTCTGTCAGAGAGCTACAGAAAATGACAAAGCAGTCTTTTCCAAAATTCAATTTCCAATTCAAGTCCTGATAATACTCACCAAACTGTTCGTCTTTATCCATTTTCAAAATGACAGAAGTGAAATCAACCGGAGCAAGTACACAATTGTACACATTCATACAAACTTTCACAAAGACAAAATACCCAGCCATACAGTACATCTACACACCCTCACTGTAGTGCACCCACCCACACACACTCACACATACACGTGGCAAACTGACGACTAGAACAAGCTGCCGTGCAAACGCGACAGCCGCTACTGTGCGAACGCGGCGCGCTCAGGCGAGAGCTTCCTGGAAGGCAACCAGGGGGAAAATCGCTGAATGGAACCACTTCTGGGCTTGTGCGTCCCTGTGTTACTTTGTTCTGGAGAGGTCATTTCATAAAACAATCCCAGCGATCCCCGAGCACACATTACTCCCACCTCGCAGGTCATTCATCAGCTAACCGCACTCCTTCATCCGTCTGCCTTTCGGCCTTAATCCCCCTCTCCCTAAACACACACACGCGCGCGCACACACACGCACACTCACACACACCACTGGAGGGCCGTTATCAAAGTCACAGATATTCTGCTCCGCTGCTCGGCCACTCTGCTCCCTGATGACAATCAGCCATGTGGATCGATATGCCTGAGCCGGACTTTGATCCCGCGGCTCTGTGTTGACGCAGCGCGGGCATTAGGAGTGAGGCCTCCGCCTCCCCAGCACAGACTGGCTGCATTGTTCCCACCGGAGCGAAGGGAAAACAGGAGGGCCCTTCCACCGCCGCGTTACAGGTCAGGCACAAAGGGCCTTTGTCTGGTCATGGCTTTGACCGGAGAACTCTCCCCTCCTAACCCTCCCCATTCCTAACCCAAGGCTCAAGCACACACCTCAACCCCCCCTGCCCTCCCCACCAAACCGCCCGCCCCCCCTCAGTCCTAGGGCTTATCCACGGCAGGAAATGGCCATTTTCCTGACAGGTAACAGATTAACATCTCTGCCTAAAGAGAGAAAGACAGAAAGAGAGGGAGGGAAAGAAATAGAGAAAGAGCGAGAGAGAGATGGAGGGAAGGAGGGATGATGGCAAAAGCAACAGTATTGCTAGAGTAGCTATTTAAGCAAACACTACACAACAACCTTGTTGAAGTGTAGCACCCCAAGGGCTCGCTGACAAAAGGGTGAGACTGTGGTGAGGAGGGGGAGCCAGTGTGGCGTGCTGCTATATCTGCCGCATGGGGGGCAAGGTGCACAGAAACCAGACACTCGGCGGAGGGCGGCCGTCTGGGGGAATAACCAATAGATGACTTCTTGTTACACTAATTCCTTACACAGTAAAACAAGCTCTCTTGGAAATGAGCCATTCCAATATGTCTATATTAAGTCTGGGGCTGTTAAAAAGCAGGGCAGGCCCCTTCCCCGGTGCTCTGCCCAGATCCTGCGGGCTGCTGAGCACTCTGCTGCAAACAGCCATATATATCACACAGCAGTTACCATTCTAGACAAGAGTCCTAAGTAAAGTACTAACTTCTATTGATCAGCGCCTCACTTTATATCTGGCTAAATTCACTTAATTTATTAGATCATTTTTATCACTGAGGGAGTTATAAAATGTGTCTGTTTAGAGAGAAACATCAAGGAGGCAACAAAATAGCCCAGCCCACTGAAGAATGTTGCTGATGTGGAGCAAATTAGGAAATTGATGAAGTCCAAAGGAGAGGGATGGGGGAGTTGGGGAGGGACTATTCTCTGGAGAACAGCGTCGAAATGTGATCACTGTAGATTCAACAGAAATGTGTACTTAAGGCACATTCTTGGAGAGCCTCAAAGACCTAAAATGTAATTTAAGATTGTAAATATTTCAGGCAATTAGGTTTGTATTGAATATAAAATATCAAAGTTGGGGCCTAAGGCAGCACTCTTCATGAGCTTTTCATTTCCACACATACACAAACCACACAGTGCAGCATGATAGGGGCTACAGAGGCCCTCCTTTCTCTCTCTCTCTCTCTCTCTCTCTTCTCTTTCCATCCTCCTGTCTGTCATACCCTTCCATTATTGTTTGCTGGGAATACTCTTTAAAAGTTGGCATGTTTTCAGGCCGGGAGATCCTCTGAACATATGATCTGCACAGAAGCTTGTGCTCGGTGCACACACACACTCAGAGGAGTAGGGAAGGAAACCCATATTCTGGCAGGGTCTAGTCATAAAATTAAAAAGGTTTGCAGTAAACTGGCAAAATCCCTGGGGACTCCCTCAAACGGCATGGGTAATGAGGAGAGGAGAGAATAGACATAAACAAACCCATGAGTATGTCTGGGCCCAGCATCCTCATACACATCCCTTCTACAACACAGGAAGGAATGGGGCACAGGGTGAAAAGACACACACAGGGTGGATAAAGGAGTCCAGAGAGCTGTTTGACATGGGCACCCTTGCCACCCTGCAGATCATCACTGCCATATTCCATATTCCGACTGGTATCCTGGCATTAGTATGCCTGACCCTGGGGGGTTTCTGAGGATGACTTTATTTATGTCTTGTTCATTCATGGCCCTACATGACAAGACAAGACAAGACTACATCACAAGACAACATGGTATTTTTCTTAGGAAGACTTCTGAAAATTATGTTATATAAAAGTAAAAAAGGCAAAATTATTTATAACTCCTATGCTGGTATTCAATGTGTAGAATCCAAGATTTTTTATCTTCATAATATTTCTATATATAATCCCTAACTTAAAAAAATACATTTTTATCTGTTGAAAATGGGGGGAAACAACTTCCTTGTTTTGAAGTCTAAATTTGCGAGTACACACAACAATTGCCCCGTCTAAACATTGTATAGACTGTCTAGGCTGGATCCTAATGAGAAAATGTTATGCATCTAATGCTGGAGCTAAGCAGCGGAGTCAGACCACCCATAATCTAATAATGCCATTGTCCAGAGTGTGGCTCAAGGAGCGCTTCCCCCTCTTCCTGCCCTCCGCGGAAAGACTGGGCCACTGTCCTCACTATTGCCTCCCAGCTGCTGGGACTTGGAGAACAACAGAGGCTAGTCTGTTGTCCAGCAGAAAGCGGGATTGTTACGGAGTTGGGCATGGGGGGGAAGAGGGCTTTATTGCAGGCACATGAGTGTGTTGAGACTTTAAAACATGCTCAAATGTCATGTGCACACCCAATGACGGGCAAGAATAATTATGAAAAAAGAGAGGAAGAGAGAGGGAGAGGGAGAAGTGAGAGAGAGAAAAAACAATTCTGAAAAACGGGTGCAGGACAAAACGGTCCATTCATTGTATTCCGTGGGGGAATGCTTGGACTCTCCTCCGCCCCGAAAACAAAAAGGGCCTTTTTTTCGGCCGGGCTTGCATGGGCTGAATGCTTTGCTTTGCCACCCTGGCCCTAAGAAAACACGGGCCCCTTCTCTAACTGCCGGCTGGCCGCACACAGTAGTCCCCATTAACGGTTCTCCCTTCTCCCCTGCGTGTGTGTGTGCCCACTGCTAGGGCTGAGGGCCGCGGTGAAAAAAGCCAACGCAAAGACAAAACAGTTTGCTCAACATTAGCAGGGAAAACACTGGGCCGAGGCAGGAGGGAGAGGAAACTAAGTCAACATCACACTGGAGGATGTGTTCTCCGCCAACTGATATTTTTCCCTCTAGAGCCACCGTACAATGAGAGCTAAGTATAGGGCCGCCTGCCTTGATCAGGGAGGGAATTGTGAGGCCTGATTGTGAAGGGGATCTGGAGTCTAAACAGGTGCCCCCTGATTATATTTAAAGCATATTTAAAGAAGCTCACGCTCATTTTTCTTTTGCTCCAGTCACTGATGTGCCACTGATGTCTTTTCTATATGTTTTTGCTTTGCAGCGACAGCATAAGGGACCGATCCACCGATTGCTCTTATGTTGTACGCCGTGAGCTGATTTAGAAAAAAAACAAAAAAAAAACATGCTCAATCGTAATCGGCCGGTGCAATTTCCTTGATGCACAATTAGATGCGCAGAAAGTGCGGCTCACCTCATCTTGTGCATCATTAATTAGCGTTATCACCAGACCCGAACTGTGATGCAGCCTGCAGGCTCGTGGCATACATTACCAACTCCCAAAGCTTGTTTTCAATCCCCTCAGGTAGAGCGAGCGACTCAGGTGTGACCTAACACATTCATTCAACTGTTCATGTGACAGTCTCTTCTCAAATTGGAGCCTCTTCATTAGCGCAGCTTAACAGCAGAGGTGTTGGAACACAATGCAGAGCCACTGCCCTGGAGCTAATTATAATAACGAAAGAGAGAGAGAGAGAGAGAGAGAGAGAGAGAGACAAAATGAGTGAGAGAGAGACTGAGAGAGAGCAGTAGGACATTGTGTGTAATTAACATTAATAATTGACCTGTGTTTGTCTATCAACCAGCACAGACACGTGTGTCATCCACATATGTTCAGCACAAGAGTGCCTTTGTGCCGGAGCTTTGCCCGATCTGTGGAACTCTACTCTACTGTATGAATGTACTTCAGCATGCAGAGACTCTCTCTCTCTCTCTCTCTCTCTTTCTCTCTCTTTCTCTCTCTTGGCCTGAGCATATGCACTTCAGCGTCTGCCAGAGCGAGTGGCTAAAGTGGCGGCCATCCACTCTGGCCTCGCTGATCTCTGTGATAAACACATCACCCATTCAGAGAGAGAGAGAGAGAGAGAGGAGAGTGGAAAGTGAGAGAGAGCTAAAAGAGAGCCCTCTCCTCGGCCCGAGAGCGGACACTGAGCTACGGCAAGCTGAAAGGCACACAGCCGCTGCGTGATGCTATGCGCGGCAATCACCAGGCCGAGCGGTCGCGATTAGCAGACGCCCCTCCGGGCATGAGCTGATGGGCATACCCACTCAGCCCCGGCTCCCTCCACTGTTTATATTCATGATGTATAAATTTGTTTAAACAGGCCGGCGACATTACGGCTCCCCGTTCATCCACTTAGCTTAATTTCAAAACCATCACGACCGTTGCTGAGGTTGTATCTATCAAGCCCTTTTTTGTGCATCATTAAGTTTTAACATGAGCCCCCCCCCCCCCCGAAAGCTTTATTGTTCAAATTGCACATGACTTTATTTAACGTCAGCATTTCTTCTGCTTCCTGACAAGAAGTCACATTTCATAACTAATTAAATTGATCCCTCCCCCACCCCCAACCCCACACTCCCAACAGAGGCCACTAAATGGAATTATTTGTATCCAAGTGTCAATATATTAAATCAAAGGGGGCTAATGAGTCAGGTCACTGCTTTCTTTTATCTTCAGCCTCGCATGTAGGGATGCTCATCAGCTAACAGTCTCTTTAAATGGAGCTGGGTGGGAGAGAGAGAAAGAGAAAGAGAGAGAGAGAGAGAGAGAGAGAGAGAGAGAGAAAGAGAGAGAGAAAGCGAGACAGAGAGCAGGGCTGAGGCGCTCTGGGTTCAGGCCAAGCCGATTTGATGAGACGGTTATGGCCCTGGAGGAGTAATGCAGCCACTGGTGGAGCAGCACCAACACCAGCAGCAGCAGCAGCCACCGCCGCCATACGCACGGAGGCAACAACATTCTCCCTTTATCATTTCCTGTTCTGAGGTTCTGTTGTGTTGTGAGGAGAGGATGGCATGGCGCTAATTGGGCCGCGTTGTGCATTCTTCTTAACAAAGCCAACATTTCTTTTTGTCTGCGCATAAATAAGACTCCCTCACATAAAAGTTCATTTGTGTTTGGGGAAACAACAAAGAGAGCCTCTAACGAGAGACAAATTAGCAGGGCCAGCTTTGTTCAGCTACGCCTTCATCTGTTTAGTTTCAACTGAATAAAAGATTATTCACACATTTACTGGATTTTTTTCTCCCATATTTCCCTTTTTCATTCCCCTAAACTGTGGATTAAATAACCTTTTAATCATTTGTTTATTAGATAAAACACTGAGCCAAACGGACCAAGTCTACAGAGAAAACGGCAATCAT
>NC_063202.1:30600264-30607764 GCF_017589495.1 Alosa alosa
GCACAACCTGGCACTGAGCCAAAGGTGTGTGTGTGTGTGTGTGTGTATGTGTGTGTGTGTGTGTGTGCATGCTCACGTCGGGTTCGGATACCTTGTGAAAAGCACAGGCACTTACACCTGTCCAGACACACAGCTCAGACCCAGGGTGGCCACTTGTGTCCGACACAGACCTGTCTGGCATCAGTATCAGAACTGCTGGCTACTGGGCAGTGCAGCCCAGTGCACAACTACCCTCCTCCTCAATCAATCAGCTCACTCCGCTGTCCAGTGGAGTCTACTGAAGATACAGCAGCTCAAAGCAGCAGTGGTGGTGATGGTGTTTAGTCCAAATACGGGCATGGGCATTTTAACTGATTTTTCCTTATCTCAGAAAATTCATGGATATGCCTCTTTGGTTCAAGTATTGCCTTGGAGAAACAAATGAAAAAAAATTAAATGCAATCTATCAGGATTATGCAACTGCTTGGAAAAAAGGAATGTGTTGTGCCAAAGACGTCTCAGTAGCGTTTTATGAACTCATTTCATAGACTGCTGCTCATGTTGCTAGCATATGCCATGCAGCCATCTCCCCCTCTATAATTAGAAAAGCTCTATGTGAGGGTCGGTTACCACTACCGACGCTAAAATAAGCCCGATTTTCCTTTTTCTTTTTTTGCTATCGAGAGAAATATATGTTTTAAAACATGGGAGGAACTGTCAAGGAGAAGCGGGCCCTTTGGTAAGATGCCCAATCGAGTGCCGAGCCGTTCCGCTTGATTGATGCGGAGGCTAAACAAGACAGGAACAACAGAGCTCTGCTTAGCATCTATTTTTGCCTTTCTGTTAAAGTCAGTGGCTTTACATGGTCTTATTTGCTCGGCTTTACTGCGCTTATATAAGGAGCCCATTTTCTGAGACAGATCAGATTTAGCCCAACATTTGCTTTTAATTGTCACAAGCCTCTTGTTCAATCCCTAATGGTGCTTTAAGTTTATACTTGAATCACATAACAGTAATCCTCTCCAAGGGCAGAATTAGTTGCAGTATGAAATTTAACAAGAGGCAACAGCTAAAGGAATTACAAAAAAAGGAAAAAAAGAGGGATGGAGGAGGAGGAGGGGAAAAAACCTTGGGCTTTAACTTCTGATAAGCTCCTAACGCTGTAATCAAAACATCTGCAAGTGACATTGTAATCCCGAAGGACAAAGACTCAATCTTTCTCTCGCCTCTTTGTGTAAATGTGAAAGGATGAAAAGGAGAGAGGCCATTCAAAAGAGGCTCGATTTGATGGAGCGTTGTTCCCTGACCTCTCTCTGTGTCTCTCTTTACCTCCTCTCATGTGCTCTCTCTCGCTGTTTTCTCTCTGTTGCTAAGTCTCTCTCTCTTTCTCTCTCTCACTCTTTCTGTTTCTCACTCTCCTTCACTCCGTCTGCTTCAATCCCTCCCTCTGGGTCCCTTTCAAAGAAAGCCAGAGTGCTGTGTATGCCAGCAGGGGTGTTGGGTTTCAACCCTGTCGGCCCGCTTTACAGCATGCATGGATGTGATCAGTTACATCATCAATAATGGCGAGGGGGGGAGGGAGTGTGTGTGTGTGTGTGTGTGGGAGGGGGGCACTTCCCTAAGCCAAAACAGTAGCTCTTTGATGGTGTTCTCTTTTTAACAAGCGGCACACTCTTCACACTAACAGTAGGGTAACCTGATCCGGCCGTGGTTTTACCAATCTGCTTAAAGATGCCGACATAAAAACTGCAACGCATGTTTGGAGCACAAATGAAGCCAAAGCTGTCGTGTTTTAAGAGCATGGAGGGCATCTTTTTTTTCTTTTTTTAAAGGCTGCTCTGCACTAATGAAAGCTGGGTGGCACTGCAGTGTTGCCACCTTAGTGTGGTGTCCGTGCATGCATTCCTTGGGCCTGAGCACTGGGCCTGGAAGCCAACGGAGGAAAAGTGGGTCACGAGACGAAGATGTGTAATGAAAGCAGAGGGAAAAAAGAAGCCTGCTAGGATAAACATGCGATAATCTGAGTGAGGAAAGTGATTTTTCTCTTTTCTTTCCTTTTAATACATCCAAATCTTGCTGTAGTTGTAGTCGCTGTGGCTCTTTTCTGAACTGTACTTGCTTATGTCCTTGTTAAACAATTTGGTGAACATGCTCTGCTTTGTTTTGCTGTGTACATGAAGCTCAAATCCATCAGACTTTATGATTACAGAATAAGACAGCCGTAGTCATCTTGTTGTGTTTCTAACTCCATGTTCAACGTGATGCCACTGACCTAAGATAGAACAGGGTGAACCCAGCAACCCAAATAGAGTCTGTCTCTTCACTCTCACTGCATACGACCTCTCCTCTCCTACCCACACACATCCAAGCCTCACAAGCCTGTTTCTATGCCAACAATTTCCAATAGCAGGCTCTTACTCTTGCTTAGCCACCCTAGTCCAAAGACCTGTCCATTCTGTATGCCTCCTCATACCCCTGCAGCATGTACTGCACAGAGGGTCACCTCTCTCAGTCGGCAAAGTGCTACACAGAGAGTCCTTTCTCCAGGGAAGTACACTTGACAAGGGCTCTAAAGCTGGCCGCTAAAGTGTGCTGTTTTGCCCAAATCGCTGTAAATCAGCATAGCTTTGCTTTGCGCAGACACAGAGAGTGGCTGAAGGGAAGAGGGTCAGGAGGCCTGGGTGGAGGAGACTGATGCTGTGTGTGTGTGTGTGTGTGTGTGTGTGTGTGTGTTTGTGTGTGTGTGTGTGTGTGTGTGTGTGTGTGTGTGTGTTTGTGCCTGTGGAATGGAGAGCCCCTTGGTTGAGGAGTTGGTAGAGAAAAATAAAAATAAAAACTTGTCAGAACTGATGGCTTGTTTGTTTGTTAACTGGGGGGTCAGACAATCAAAGTTGTTGAAAGTGTAGCAAGTAGCTGGGTGGGCTAGTGCTAGTGCTGCCCACTCATACTGATGCTGACGTGCCTGTGTGCTGGAGAGGCAGAGGAGGCAAGGTGGAGGAGAGCAGTACCTGTCTCCGCTGGGCGTGAGAGCAAAGGGAAAAAAAGCAGAAAGAGGGAGGGATACAGAGAGAAGGAGAGGGAGGGCGAGAAAACAGAGAGGAGGAGAGACACGGAGGGAGAGAGAGAGAAAAGAGGGCTTCTGTTGGCACGAGGCACGGCCCACGCCCTTGGCTTTCAAGCGTGGGCGATGTGTGTAGTGACCTTGACCACTGCCCACTGCCTAGCACTGTGGCAGCTTGTATACATCCACCACTCCACCTGGGTGGTCCACTAGCCTTCCTAGCTGGAACATCAAACACACACACACACACACACACACACACACACATCCATACACACATCCACCAACAAACCCCCACACTGGTACTCATTCTTCTTCTCCTTAGCCTCCATCTCCTCCTGTTTTCTTTTTTTCTGTGCAAATATGTCATGTTTATTTATGGCGCCCTTGTTAAATTTCTCTTCATTTGGGCCTCGTGTGAATCCCACTGTTCCCTCCCTCCATTTCAATTTCAGCTCCCATAATTACTTATGTGAAGAAAAAATAGAGAGCACAATCTACTTCAGAGAGGCGCGGCCATTGAAAATGACAGCACAGTACACATGTACAGTAGACTACTACACCGGGATAATCGCCTTAAAGCTCTTCGGTAAATATTAAACAGACCTATTCTTAAGTGCACCTTTAATGTCCACCTTTTGCAAAATCCCTCAAATTTTCTCAAGATGGATGGATAAATATTTGTGGAGGGGCATGATTTGCGTAGTGATTCATCAACATGCAAACTTTTCAAACAGTCGGTCAGCGGCGAGTGGACGGATGATGGAGGGGACCTCTTTTATCCCGCCTGGTAAACAATGCGGCTGCACCAGTAGCGGCCTCACTGTCAACAGTCCTGGCCTGGCGTGTCACTCCGTCACTCAGCTGGGACAAGGTCATTTCAGAGTCTTCATCCTCCATCCTGCCTTCAGAGGCAGTCGTCGCCTGCACCCTCAGGCACTTCTCCACCAACATGAAAACATGCTCCGCTAGCTGCTGTTGCTTTCTTTTTCCCCACCAACTCCCTCTGCACTATTTTAATTAGGAAGTGCTAATTATTCCACTTCATTCATACCTCTCCCAATTATAATCAGCCAATTATCATGCTCCTGAATGGTGACTGTAATATTTATAATGAGAGATGTGTGTGTGTGTGTGTGTGTGGGGGTGGAGTGCAACAAAAAAGAGGCCAACAGAGGAAAAAGCAAATGACACAGAAACAGAGCAGGAAAGTTGGGAGCTTGGTTTTTTTTTCTCTGCAGACTCTAAAGTTCAAGTGTCCCAGATGGGTATCTGAGTGTTTTTCTTTGCTACTACTGTGAAATATTTGATATGTGGGGTTTACATGCAACCCCTGAAAGAAGGTCTACTGTTCATGATTGCACTAGAATATAGTCATGGTAGTTGTATGCGTTGTGTGTGTGTGTGTGTGTGTGTGTGTGTGTGTGTGTGTCTGTATGGGGTGGGACACATGAGCACATTGCTGACCTGAATCTGCTGCTGGAGAAGATTGATTTTGTGCTGCTGCTGCAGAAGTTGCTGCTGTTGTCTTGCAATCTGCGAACAGAAGAGAAAAGCAGATCACATCAAATCACGTCCCATCCCCATCACTGGGCAGACACAGACAGACCAAGGGAGAGGAGAGATCCACCGAACAAAACCAACCATGCACATTTCCTTTCCTCTGCAACGCTCACATTCAGTTGATGTTTTTCGGGAGGGGAGGAGAAGGGGGACCCTTGGCCGACCAAACCTGTTTTCTTCACAAGAATCCACAATGCTATCCGGGCCGGTCATGTTACAAAGGGCACACCGACGTGTGTAAACAGGCTTTGTGCAGTTTTAAAGCACAAACTCCCTGACCTCTGGGGCCCTGCAGGCTGAACAAAGCATACGTGCTGTAATCGGCTGGTTAACACATCAATGGTGAGAGGCAGCCTGCACGATGTTCACAGTCGTGTGGGTTGGAAAAATGGTTATCACCCAGATCCACAGAGAGGAAGAGAGAGGGAGGGAGGGAGGATGGGAGAAAGAAAGAGGGAGGAAGAGAAGGAGAGAAGGAGAGAGAGAGCGTGCAAAGTAAAGAATCTGTGAAGGAGAATGTGTGAGAATGTAAGGGAGTACATGAAGAGAACCGTCTGCTGCTCTGAACCTCCTGACTATGATCAATGCATTATCAGAGCACGCATAGCAGAACAACAGGAAGTCCAGGAATCTAGGCTCGACTATGTGTGTGTGTGTGTGTGTGTGTGTGTGTGTGTGTGTGTGTGTGTGTGTGTGTGTCTGTCTGTGTGTGTGTGTGTGTGTGTGTGTGTGTGTGTGCATGTCGGTGCATGTGGATGTGCGTGTGCCTCTGTGTGGAGGTGTGAGAGGGGACAGGAAAAGAGGGCTTGGCACCGTGTTTATGGATGAGCGCCATGGTGGAGACTGCCGAGGGTGGGTGTGGCATGTCAGGCTTTGGGACCCCCTCACACACACACACACACACACACACCTCCGGCTCCGGTACCCCCACCCTCCAGTGAGTGCACCCCTCGCCGGCTCCTCCAGTCTCTGCCTCTCGCCTCACTAAGCATGACAACCTAGTTTTAAGTGTCATTTAATTTTCATTTTCAAATATAATTACAAAGTGTTCACTGTTAGATAGCGCTCGTCTGCAAATGTGTCAGGATTAATTTGTGCTGGCTTCTTCACGAGTGTCAACAGTTAATTACGGTGTCGTGTCTGAATGACTAAATGACATTCGAACTTCAGGCAGGCTTTGCTTCACACACCTCTCTCCTGCCTGCCATTTTATTTTGCCATTAAAGGGGTGAGCCTACCTACTATAGTATTTCATTCTCTCACTATTGCTATCTTTTTTACACACACACACTCACACACACACCCATACCCACACACACATACATACAGACAACCATAAAATCAAAATAAATATTAAATATGCACAATCACTATTAAAAACCTAAGAAAAACAATTCTACAGGATGGATTTTGTCTTCCTGATGGTCCGTGTCAGGTAAATATCAGGGGTTTGCCACTGCGACACCGATCAGCCTGGATTATTTATCGAATGCAATTAGACAAGGCTGGTAATAGAAACATTACCGATGTGGACATATCTCTCTGTTATTCATTTTCAGACATTAAAGCAGTTCATGGACTGTGCTAATTTGCTGATTTGTACAATATGGCTCATTTACCTGATTTGTGCTAGTGCTTTAACTGCTGGGATTGATCTAACAAGAATCTAATAGAGGGGCCATCCACATTTATTTTATACTGCATCTATATCACAGACACCGTAAAAACACTAAAAGGACACGAGTGGTTGAAACAACCAACCATTTCCTACTTTATGGTAGCATGAAAAGAAATAGCTTTGACATTATAAAAATATCTGTCTTTTTTTCGCTGGGTTCCCAAATGGATGCCGATTTCTCCAGTCACTTATCGCAACCCAACTGTGTGTTTGAGAGGCCTGAAGTAAGACCTCATGGTGCAAGAGAAATGATATGTCTCCAGGGGGGGAAGTGTGACACAGAGGTGGAACAGGTGAGAACCAAATAGACAGACACACCGAGAGCAGATACAGAGATACAGACAGCAGAAGTCACCTCACATAACGTATGCCAAATGGCCCCTTTCCCCACACATATTTTCCCACTATCTAAATACACAGTGAAATGCACACCTTCACACACACACACACACACACACATTGACACACACCTGTTCCTGCTGCTGGCGGGCCAGTTCCATTTGCTGGCGCTGCTTCTCCATCTGTGAGGCGGCCAGTTTCTTCTGCTCGTCATGGGCAGCCAGGAGCTGCTCGCGCAGGCTGATCAGCTGGGTGATCATGGTGGAGAGCTGACGCTCCTTCTCCGCAAGGCTCTCAGGGGTACCTGCTGCAGAGCACACACACACACACACACACACACACACACACACACACACAGGGGAGAGGGAGATCAGTCACACACCTGCTCGCATGAACACACATGCCTCCCCCTTAGCCACCTCAAGCACAGCACATGTGCTCCTCAGTGAGTTTATTTACTAACACAGGCCTGGAATTCTGTTATGTAACCTCAGAACGGCTACAATGAAAATCAAATAAACAAAAAAATTAAAAAATTGAAATTTTTCTTATAAAATAGAACACCTGATTTCACATGATGCATTGTTATACACAGACACATTACGATACACAGGCAAATCACATTCTGTCAATCATTCCTGAATATGCCATTCAAGTCAAATCACCTCTTTAAAATCATTTCTGGAGTGATTAAAGAGTGCAGCTGCTGTGGGTGTGCGTAATCTCTCTGGAACACGCTCTGTGAGACTACGCCACACAAAGGCCCATGGAGATCAGGTGTCGCCTTGTTTATATTGACAGGCTCCCTGAGAGATGCTTTTAACACTGAACAGCTCATCCCCTCACGGCCTGTGCCAGGCCAAAGGAACAACCTGAGAGT
>NC_063202.1:30610264-30635264 GCF_017589495.1 Alosa alosa
GTGTGCTGCTCAGGGGCCAAAGCGCGATCCTGTAGGCTCCAACCCAGAGGCCCTGCATGGGGAGTGCTAGTCTGCACAAACACTAACTGAATACTAACAGAGGGGCCATTGTTTTCCTGTTGGGTTGCATTGTGGGGCGCTCTCGCTGCCCCATGCACTAAGAAAATGGCAAGTCCACTCACCCGCCCACCCAACCTCCCCCTTTCTCTCTCTCTCTCTCTTGCTCTCTCTTTTTCTTATGCTTCAATTTTCTATATCTCTCTCCCTCCTTCTCTCTCTCTTCCCCCTCTTGTCTGTTTCCCTTTTCTTTTTTAGCCTCTCTTGTTTTGTGTCCTCAGCCTCCCACAGTGGTTCACAGTAGCTATTTCCCATGTTATTTTTTGTGCCGAGACAAATTAAATTAAATGCACTCATTTCAGACTTAGTGAATTTAGAATATGAAATGCAGTCATAGATGGGCATAGAATATCTCAAGTACATTAACTGCCTGCAGTTAAGAAATTAAGAAAATATAATTATCAGGAAGAAATTATAAGAATAAGAAATTATAAGAAATTAAAATATCAGGGTCTGATATCTGTTAAGTAGCATAACAGTATCACACATACACTATACAAGACAAGATAAGATCATTAGAGAGAATACCAGTTGAACTGAAGCCAAGTTAAAACACTTTAATAATTCACAAGGAGGGCAACATATGTTTTTTGTTGCCCTGGTGTTGGTGTTAAGGCTTTTCTTCTTTGCCCTGAATTATAGATCAGCTTTAAAATGCAGATAAAAGTTTTATTGGCTGGTGGAGCTCAGTGCGGAGAGATGCGGCTCGAGTCGGACCAGCATCTTGACAAAGAGGCCCTTTCTTACATATTGCATGGCCCCTAACAGCGTGGGCCAGCGCTATCCTGTAAAGGTGTCTCCTCAGATCGACACTCTGGGCGGAAGACAGTCGAGAAGCACAGAAATGTGCGCTCCTCCACTAACACTTCACACACCACACACACACCACACACACACACTGATACACTGTGACATGGCAGGAACCCTCAAGGAGCTCAGTTACCCCCGGTGAGTAAAAGAGGCTTCAGCACACACACACACACACACACACACACACACACACACACACACAGGGAGCCTTGCATTTCTGTGAAAATGCAAGGAAAAATGAAATTCAGTCCTGATTTCGGAGACAGATTAGATGTATTTCCCGTTTGATTCTGCAGCTGAATTAATACATATCTTAGCTTTCTTTATATAAAGAACGTCTAGAAGGGCTATATTACTGTGGCTGACCCAGGTTAAAAGCATAAAGCTGCAAAACAACTGCAGCCGTGGCTACTGCGCTGGACACCAGGGGCCAGTGGATGAAAGACACTTTGTAGGGGTGCGATTTGTTCTGTCCCACAGCTAGCCCCCCCCCCCCCCCCCCCACACACACACACACACACACACACACACACACACACATAGACCCCCCTCCCACCCCGCTAATCAAGCAGACCCTAATTTGAGTTCCAAGTCCAGCACCGGGGAAGAGAAGGCAGCTTGTTACTTTGAAGAGTCCCAAGTGAATAACAGAGATAAAAGATGCAGGCACACACAAAAAAGGGAGAAGGGAGGAGAAAAAGAAAAAAGAATCACAAGGCGCCCTATTCTCTGCCCCGTCTTTGCTTTGGACAGCTGAACCATTATGACTAAATCTGAATGACTTTTTTCCCCTTCCCTGCTCCTTTCTTTCTCGGGAAAAAAAAGGGGAAAAGAGAAACGCCAGAGCACTGGAATTCCTTTGTCTCCCCATCAGTTGGCTATTGTGAATCCTCACATATGCTGCGGGCCCATCATAAGTCAATTAAGAGCGCTCTAAAAGCAGGGATTGTGTCGGGGCCGCAGCCCCACGCACACGGCACATAGCTGACATGCCAGACATGCTGCAGGAGGAGCCAGTTACATGCTCCTCACCATGGGAAAGGTATATGCCCACACACCCACACACACACACACACTTGTAGACAAACATTATCACACACTGTCCTTCACACACACACTCTCTCACACACAAATACTCTAACATGCAAACACACGCACATATACAATACTCTCACAGTCACACAGCCCAAAACTCAGAGAAGTTCACATGATGATTTTCAACCTGCAGACTTTTCACAACAATGCACACACACGATTTATGGCACTCATATGCTCCCCACGGTGAGCTGTCCCTTTTGTCCAAACCCTTCTCAGAGGCAACACAGAGCCAGTTTACTCAGTGTTAAACTGCAGTCAGTGACCATCACAACATCCTGCTGTATTCAAATCTATACTCAAAGCTAGAAACTTTGTGTGTACACACAAACTGAATTTACATTTAGCATTTACTGAAGCACACTTAACATGTATAGCTAATATGGAGAATCTTAGTATGAGAGTGGATAATCTACTTTCATACATGTGTACATTTAAACATATTCTTTATGTAGTTTGAGACAGAAAAAAAAATGTTTTTGTTTAAATTATGGAATTAGGAATGTGTGTATGTGTGTGTCTCTCATCTCTTCCATGCACATTCATATACTCACCCACTGAAGTGTGGGCCAGCCATTTTGAGATATGATCTAGACAATACGAACAACATCTGTTTCACCTGGCCTTCTGCCTCCGGCATAATCTAAACCTCTCTAATCCCTCCAATAGAAACACTACTAACAAGCTGGAGCAAGGATTCACTATCTCATGTCCATGCACAGCAGCCAAGGCCATCAATTCTCCCAACATGAAAATGGATGGGATTTAATACCATCCAGCTAAACTCTCTTTTTTGGCCCACTGAATGACCACAAAAGATAACTCTGCATTTTAAGCACTTTAGATCAATTAGCTCTGTTTGCTTATGTTAATACCGCACCATCAAATAGCTGCATTATGTATCCGGTGTGTATGTGTGTGTGTGTGTGTGTGTGTGTGTGTATGTGTGTGTGTGAGAGAGAGAGAGAGTAGGTGTAATGGGATGCTGGGAGCAAATGGACTCCATTCCATAAATATCTTGCTCATGACCATTTCAACACATGTTGTGTCTCACACAAAAGAATAGCGTGTATATACATATACAGTATATTTAAACATTAATTCTTTGCTTAAAAATATCTGCCTAACACTGTTGTAAAAGCTACAATATAGCTATTGGCTATTAAGCTACATTTCATTTTTCATATTTCTGAAGTTCATAGGGCACATGAATGCAGGATTTAAGAGAGTGGGTTGCACATCATCCAAGGCCATCCTAATCACATTACACTCTGAATGGCAGACTCCAACCATACCAGTTTGAAAGAGAGACAGCTTCATTGTAAAAAATTATTTCAGGGCAAATAATAACAAACCTTGACAGTAAACAGATTAAATATCTTTCTGTTTAAAGATTTGTTTGCCAGCTTCAGGTTAGTTGCATCTGATAATCTAGTGATGTCAACAGGACATCTAAACAGGCTAATTAATATCATAAGAGATACAATGTTCTTCGCACCCAACCAAACACTAGATCTCAGTGAAACAGAACAGGAAACACCAGGCAGAGGCTGGACCTGGCCAAGCCGAACTCACAAACCTTTCCACAAGGAGATATTCAATCTGTTTCATATCAAGCCTTGTTATTGTTTGCCCAAAAATAATTTATTTGCAATAAAGCCATCCCTCTTTCAAACTGGAATGGTTGGAGGCTGGCATTGAGACTATAATGTGTTTAAGATGGCCTTGGATGATGCGCGTGACACTCTTAAATCCTGCATTCATCTCCAGTGGCATGCACAGCAACACCTTGACCTCTTCCTGTTTGCACGGAGGGGGGTGAGGGGAGGTGGGGGGCATTTGGCGTCAAACCTCCAACACTGGCCAACATTCAAGGTCTGATTCAAAGCAGAGCAACCTCTGCAAAACAAGGGGCAGTGTATCAAGAGATACAGCAGAGAGAGAAAGAGAGGGAGAGAAAGAAAAGGGAAGAGAGAAAGAGAAAGAGTGAGAAAGAGAGATAAAGAGAAAGGGAGAGAGAGAGAGATAGTGAGAGTTTCCCCCCTGTGTCCTGAGGAACCCCTGTGACTGTGACTATATTCTTTGGACTACGCCCTGTGTGCATTGGGAATGTAAGGTTTGGGTGCTGATCGCTAGGCTGGTGGTTGTTGGGTCTGCATGTCCAGGCACTGAGACTCTGCCCCTGGTTGCTGGCCCTCTCTGGGCCTGGCCCTCCCTCCCCTTGCCCTCCCCCTGGGGCGGTGTGGAGTGGGGCTGGTGGAGCCCGGTGCCGGCTGTAGGGGGAAATCCAGCGTGACATGTAGCAAAGCAGCCCAGCCCAGGCTGTGCCAGTGCTTAAGCGGCATTACACGCCCGCAAGGGTGCCATTTCGCCCCGCGGCCCCGGCGAAAGATAAGCATTTCAGTTGGCCTCCAAACGCTGCTCTTCGTTTGCCAAGTGTAATAAAAATGCCGCTGCTCGTCTCCACTGCATTTTCTATGGCTATTGTCATATTGTCCCGCCCACACAAAAGGTCTGACGTACCTACTTATTTTCAATTTGTTGAAAAGAAATCATGTGTCATCATGTGTGTTTGAGTAGTGTGTGTGGGTATGAGAGAGAGAGAGAGAGAGAGAGAGAGAGAGGAGAGGGAAAGAAACAGTGTTTTTGTATGCAACCACCAAATTTTGTATGCCCCCCGTCTCCTACCTAGTGGTGGAGTGCTGAGCAGGGGCACACACACACACACACACACACACACACACACACACACACTCCTGTTTAACACACTCTTATTTGCTCCTGGGCTTTCAGCAACACCCCATCAGGAGCGAGAGCGAGAGAGAGAGAGGGCGCGGGCGCAAGCACACAAGAAAACAAGGTGTGCCTTTCTGCTGCCCAATGCCACAAGCTAAATTCCTCAATTCATTAGGGGGGCTGAAACAGAGCAACAACTCTCCCCCTCTCATTCATCTTGCAAATGTGCTCCGAAGAATAATAATTTACTGTAGCTCGTATTTCACCTGAACGGACGCATGGGGCAAACAGTTGACTATTGAGACGCGGGGGAGAAAAATGCAAACTGCCGCACTTCTCCTGTGTGGGTGGGGGAGCACGGGGGGTGGAAGGTGTAGTTCAGATGGGCTGACAAGCCCTCATGCTTACATTCTCTCTCTCCTCTCCGCTGAAGAACAATGTCTGCAAGTCTGATCTGACCTGGGTACAGGCTGGCTGTGGAACAGCCCCAATTGTCCTAATTTGGCCTGAACTGATCTGGAGTCAGCTCTGTTCTGAGGAAGCTCGCCCACCCACTTCATGCGCTCTTGAACAGTGAGAAGGGGTGTGCTGCAGATCAAATCAATCAGTGACCCGAGGAGGAAATTCATTTCTGCTCCTTGCTTTCGATTTCTCTTCAGTAAATTAGGGGAAATATTTCTGCAATGCATTCCTGACAATTGGTTGTAATTGTGTGGACTGTATTAAATAAAAAAGAAAAGTGGTACAAATGTCTCATGATTGGGCTACTTCTTGATTTGTTTTTTCATCAAAGATGTGGTATGTTGAGTTGTGGTCTTCAGGGATTATCAAGAACAACTTTCAAAAAAGAAAACACTGATTTTAAAAGGGCACCTCCATATTTGAATAAGATTGCAGCACACATTGTGTGTGTGTGAATACACACACACACACACGCACATACACACAGATATGTTCATGGTTATATGTGTGTTTACAGATATGGTGTCATATATCTCCATAGGAGCTCAAACACCACTTGGTAGGAGCCATTAGGAATAAAGCTGAATGCTAAATTGAATAATCGTGTTTTCAAGTAAGTCCAGCTGCTCGAACAATTGGTGCTCTGTCTGCACGCACAGTCCCCCCTCTGTCCAGACGGAAAAGCAAGGCCAGGTACGACCAGCATCAAATCAGTCTCAGCTGCGGCTCTCGCTGGCCATGCGCTCCTCTTAAGAAGCTTCCACTTATCAGGCTTCCACAGGACCTCCAGCACCAAAGCCCAGACAGCAGCCTCAAATTGATTAGGGGGAGTCTGACTTTCTTAGGGCCCAAGGAGCTGTGGTGGCCATTTTTTACGCACACACACACACACACACACACACACACACACACACACACACACACACACACAAAAAAGGGAAAAAAATAGCATTGCACAATGGCCAGCTTTCTTTGTCGCCCATTTTTATGTTGGTCCTGAGGGGGAAGCCTTAATGGACTCTAGCTTGTGTTTATATTAAGCCACTGCCTTTTCCTCTTCTCTTCTGAGTTGTGTAAACTTTTTTTTTTTTATCTTTGGACTTTGAGCACTGCCCTGGGCTGAACACTCACATTCAGTGTTATAGTATAAATATATGTCTCACTGCTTGACCAATATGGAGTGCATTTTCATATGGAAATCTCAAACTCTTTGAATGTAATGGCTATTGTTTCATTGTATGTATTAAAAAGCAATACAGCATGCAAGGCTTGGGGATTTGTGATAACTATGAATATATGTATGCATACAGTATACCCTCATTATGTTTCCTGTCAGTGTATCTCACCTGTGCATGTAATCCTGCCTGCATTGTACAAGCGTCTCTCTCTCTTTCCCTCTCCCTCTCTCTCTCTCTCTCTCTCTCTCTCGGCCTGCAGTGGGCCTGTGTCTGCAGCTCTGTGGCTTGGACTGGGTCCAGGCAGCGGGCCTTTCCTGCTCTGTGGTTTTGTTCGTTGCCCGCCCCGCCGTTCCTCCTGATTGACAGCTAAGCTCAGGTATGAAAACAAACAGTTACCTCTCACACTGGCGGCTGGAAAGCGATCTGCCTCTGATTCCGCTGCGTTGATGCTTCTCGTCTGCTTTCTATTCCACCACGGTAACCAAAACTGTGAGCAACTTCTTGTTTAATGCCTTGACCTAATCAATTCAGATCTACTGTGAATTTTAATAGCCGGAAAATAAAACATAATAAAGGGACTACAACTATGTAAATTCTGAATGAACATGATTACAAACTGTAAATACTTTCCAAACCAACTGGATCACCACAACATCAGCGTCTCCCTGAACAAAAGCAGTGGCTTAACGCTCCATTTTGTGTTTCGGGATTTGTTTTGTTTTGTTGTTTAGCTGTTATTCCAGTCCCCCTGTAAGCGGTTATGAAGCCAGGACAAGTTTGAACACAAACGCGAGTCAAAGAATGCGCCTGTCAGGGCTGCAGGTGAAACAACAGTGGCAGCTCAGCCCAGCCCCATTGTTCTTTAGCTCCAGAGAACGCTCAGGGGATCATGCAGGTTGACTGGATCTCCCCCCCCCCCCCCCCCCAAGCCACACACACTCCTACACACCCCACCCCCACCCGGCTCTTGACACGGCACACATACAGTGCGGATGCCTCAGCAGGTTCATGGGGTGAGAAATGTTTAAAGCAGTTTAGCACAGAATGTGACTGCAGAGATCAAAAAAAAAATCCTGGGCTCAGATCCACCACTTAGTTGAAAGACATTTTTTCCCGGCCAAATAAAAGATGCGCCTTCAGCTTTTGGCTCAAAAACGTACCCGAGATTCAAAGTTATTTACTCTTTACACACTCATCAAAAGGAGTCATCTTTAACAATAGTCCACAGCAAAAACAACAAACATAGTTCTATGTAAATTGCACAATGTCACTGGCTCAGAATTCAAAACAAGCCAGAAGGAAACAAGAGAGACACAGAGGACAGGGTTGCAAGACAGTCGGTAGCTTTTTATCTGCATGTCAGTCTTTATCTCCCACTCTACAGCACTAATTTGAACGTACATGTATGCTTAGCCTTTCTATTGATTTTAACCTAACAATTAATGCAGACCCGTAACACTTTAGATCTTAATCATAAGGTGTTTTCTGTTTGGTGCCTTTGTTTGTGCTTTAATTAAGGAGACCTTGTGCATCTCCAACCCTGGGTTTCCTTTATAATTGCCTGTATTTACATGAGGCTGACTTCAAACACGGAGAGAGACATTTGTAAGGGGGAGCACAAAGCAGGCCTTTGAAATGTCTACAGTCAAATGAAATGGCACACTAATTAAAAACCTTAGGCTGCCGATGCGATATGAAAAGCATTTCTGGTTGCGAGTCAGCTGCAGATTCAGGTCTCTGTGTGTGAGTGTGTGTGGGAAATCAAGAAAGCACAGTGGGCATTATCAGTCCTCCTACCTGGTTGCTATGACCTCACCCTTTCAATCAATCACAGGTTAAAAATGTCCTGTAATTCAAATAGATCTGCTTTCAAAAGGCTAAATCATTTTGAACATTTTATCCACAGCACTTTGATCTACAGTGGCTTATACTTGGGCAGGTACAATGAATCTAGTTTACCAAGGCACTGCATGATTTACATTGGGGTTCATTAAGGTTATTAAGGTTATTAGAATGTACGACTGTATCCCCCTCCCTCCCTCACCATATACAGAGTAAATCAATCCAATAATTAAAAGCAAGGGCATCTGTTTATAATTCTAAATTGCGCAAGATGATGGAATGTGATAAGCAGGGGACTCATATTACATCGAGAGAAAAAAAGTCAAAGATAATATAGAACCGGTTCTGAATATGTTGATATTTGTTAGCTAGTGCTCTGTGCGGTAAACAAATAGAGTTACATTAGATATTCACTGGAACCGAACTGAGGTAATTCCAGGATGATTCAAATATCAGAGCAGAAATGGAGTGAGCTGGTGCTAAGGCACGCGGGAATGGGTGTGGAGAGTGACCTGAGAGAGAGAGAGAGAGAGAGAGAGAGAGATACTGAGGGAGGAGAGCAGGGCTGGAGCCAGAGCGAAGCCTGTGTTATCAGAGCCATGGTACTGTGCCTTGCTCTGCTACATAAACACCTTCCCTGTAACAGTCTGTGCTAAGAACTACATCAGAGACAGAGAGAGAAAGACAGAGAGAGAGAGAGTGAAAAAATAAAAAGCAGAGCCAAACCCAAGCCCACCTTCTCTGTGAATAAACACATTTCTTTTTTTTCTTGTTCTTTTTTGGATGAAATGTGTGGATGGTGTTTGCCCTGTGTGAGTTTGTAGTGGTGTTGCTGGGTGTCAGGGCGAGGTCTATCCACCTCCCTCCCTGTATCTGAAGCCACTTTAGCCTCAAGCTGCGCTCAACAGCCACATGAGCCATGTGAAGATGTGGAAGCACACAGTGGAGCTGGCCAGCTACAGTGACTACAGTGACACTAGCTCACCCCCACACCTGCCCCCCACCTCTCTCACCACTATTCTCATTCAGCCATGTATGTGTAGATAGATAGATGAAATACACAAACACAGTATAGACACACAGAGAGACAAACGATATAGCTTTGACAGAGTCTGACAGTGAGCACTGGACTGCACAAAAGAAAATGACCACATTTATGCCACAAAACTGTGGGGAGAGGGTCTCTGACCTGGTCACGCAGGGGAGATGGGGGGGAGGGGGGGGCAAAAGACCGAAGGGGGATCAGCCAAATGTCTCTGTGTTCTATTACAAACGCAGGGGCTGCTTTTCACATCGATTCCGATAGGCAGGAGGTTCCCTCTGCTTTGATGATGACTCATTTTTTTCCCCATCCCTCCTTTCCCCTCTCCCTCTCCCTCTCCCTCTCTCCCCCTCTCTCCCAATGCGGTTTGAGTGACCTCCGCATGCAAGCTTACCTTTTATCTCTCCCAGAAGTTCACTGGTGTTTAGTCGCTCCATCTTCTCCTTCCAGTCTTTGGAGAGCAGTGTTTCCATGCAGGAGGACTCTGCAAAACAGACAAGAAACAGACAGACAGCCTATTAATGGCTTTGATTTAAAACTCAGTGGAATTTCTATTTAGTCATGTTTTTTCCTCTAGATTTGCATGAAACCTTTTGAAATACATGTAGAGATGTCTAATGAAGTCATTATGTCTTAGTGGGATATTCTTAGAATGAGTTGCCTTTGGAAATTTATACACAGCACATTATTTTATTTTGCAGTGCTGCTAGTAAAATGTTGATAAAAATAACATTTTTATTCAGATTCACCGTGTGGACACATGACAGCAAAAGAGAGAGCTGGGTCAAAATGAGGAAGCACTCTGGCACCTCGAAAGCCCAAGCACTGTAAATGATAATTGCTGAACATATGTTTTAAATTAGTCGAGCCAGTCTAGCACAATAATGTGCAACAGCATGGGGCAAACTATGCAACTGACAATAACTAACTCTGAAAAAATAAGTCCATAAAAGCACTGCCTAGTCTGAGGAAATATCTGTTTCATTTTGTTTAAAGGTCAAAAAGAGGCTGCTTGAATTTCCCATAAAATAAACACATATGAGATTTACAAAGTTAATAAACGACATGCAGTTGAAGCTTTAGGAGGATGATTAAGTGCTTATTACTTTAAGTCCTTTTTCTCATTTGTCACATCTATTCAAGAGGTTCACGAAAAACAGCAGTCCCCTTGACTGGCTCAGTCCAAATGTAACTCCTTCATACAATCCATATTATAAGATATCTACTGTTTGCTATTTCTGTTCAATCCTGTCACACACCCCACCACCACAACCATACAGTTACACATACACTCAAGACCACCTTTCACACACACACACACACACACACACACACACACACACACACACACACACACACACACACACACACAGACACACACACATGTGAGATGTGAGAGGAGACAGTGGCGATGCGGTCTGTCACATGCGTAACGGTCGTGTTTCCCCCGGACTAAACGTGTGATGTGGCAGACTGTCTTCTGGAGGTCACGGTAGTGGGAGGGTGCTAAGCGACAGGGAACAGGGGTGGGTGGGGGGTGGCAGCGGGTAAAAGGGCAGAATGGGGAGGGGGGCACTACAAAGAGACATTAAAGGGAAAGGTAGTGGGGTGGGGGGGGGGGCGGCCCCCGCCTATTCGCTCTACCGCCCTAACAGTGATGAAGACAATTAACATTTGTCCAGTGGACAATGAATCAGCACAGGAATGGCTGGAATCTGCCACGTCGCCGCTAAGGGCGCACTGATAAAAAACACACTGCCCAGCCCGTCTGACCGCCCAAGCAGATGGAGCACTGAGTCCTGGACGCTGAATGCTGAGACGGGTTCCACACACAGAGGTCAGCCAGTTCCCAGCATCCATCACTGCGGAGAACCTTTGGCTCCGCCTCAGCTTCAGAAGAACATGAGAAGGAACAACAGCGTATCTGCTCTTTTCTTAGCCTTCCTTGTTTCCCCCTGATTTCTCTTCCTTCTTTTAATCCGTTTTGCCCTCAACGTAAGATTGGGTGAGAACAGCCCTTTGTCTGCCGATGATAGACTCCCTCTTCATCGAGTGAGGGAAAACCAACAATGGCGCCAGGAGAGCGTGAGTGCAGGCCTCAGTGCTTTAAGGTGACCTTTAAGATGAGCACCATGGAGGGCCCCACCCCTGAGCGGGTACCCATGGGAGGGGATTACATAATCAGGGGTGTGAGGGCAGGGTTTGTTCTCCCGGGGTCACGGGCAAAAGCACACATTCTTGCGCTCCCCACAAGGCCCTCTGGCACCGGAGGGGAATGGTTCTGCCACTCGCCCCGACAATGGCTCATTTGTCGACACACTTTGGCAGACAAAAGGGGACGATTCATAAGCACATGAGTATCCGCGATGACTTAAGGAGATCCTTTTTCCCAGCGCTTTTGTGTTTTGGCCTATTGTAGTCAGTCGTCATGAGGGGACCTCGGGCACCAGAACATTCCGAGGAGAAGCGGATTAAAATATCTGAGAACGCTAGACAAAGGTTTGCATTCTGCATTATTGCCAGAAATTTCTATCTCATACACTCAATATATTGCGGGCAAACAGTTGTTCCAATAGTGATGACTTCAGTTCCATGTGCTCCTTTTTGTTTTGGAGAGAAAGCCAATTCCTGATGTGACCAGTTGAGATTATCAACAGGAATTCAATACTCACAAGGGGATGTGGTGCACAGTGCTGGATTGTAAATAGACAGAGGCCAGCGGAGTTAAAATGTCCAACAAAGGTGGGAGGAAGGAGCCTGTCCCTGACCGGAGACACCCAGTGAGATGCAGCGGAGTGGGGGATCCAGGCGTTTGAAGTGGACCTTCCTCTGCTGGACTGCTGGAGGTTTTGGGTCATTCTAACATTACTTCTGCTTTATTGGCTTTCCAATCCCCGGCTCACAGTTTGTTTCCCTGACCCCATGAGATTGTGACCCGGTGTGTGTGTGTGTGTGTGTGTGTGTGTGTGTGTGTGTGTGTGTGTGTGTGTGTGTGTGTGTGTACGTGTGAGCGTTAACTCCCCGCTGTCTGGCAGGCTGTTCACAGGCCCAGAGACTGGCCCGACTCGCAAGCCCTGCCCTGGAGTGAAAGTGTTTCCTCTTCCTTACAGACACCCCTACCCCCTCCAACACAAAACACACACACACACACACACACACACACACACAGACACACACACACACACACACACACACGGACAACTCACTTCCACCGATAACAAATACACACACATATACGCACTTCAGTGAAGACAACAACAAACACACAGACACATTGTGATGATGACCCACATACGGGAGGCACAACAAACAGCAGCAGGACCCGCATTCTTCCCCCCCGACCGACGGCAGTAAAAAGAGACACTTCCTTTTATGGCACAGCTTAGAGGCAAGGACTACTGCTGTGGAGCTGTCCTGGGAGGGTTAGACATGCTAGGGAAGACTTTCTCATCTTTCCACTCAGGGTGCTCTCACACACACACACAGACACACACACACACACACACAGACACACACACACACACACACACACACACACAGAAACATACACAAACTTATTAGACAGTAACACACCTAAATACAGACACTGCAAGACAGATGCACACACACACACACACACCCACACACACACACACACACACACACACACACACACACACACACACACACACACACACACACACACACAGCACAGATGCTGCTCCAGCACTTGATCATTAAGGAATGCACCAACTGTTGGAGATAATGTGGTGCCAGCTCCCATTCAGCTCCACTCTCCCTCCCTGAGGATGGACGCTCCCTCTCTCTCTCTCTTCCTCCTTCTCTCTCTCTTTCTCTCTCTTCTCGCTCCACTCCTCCAGACCTGTGCTTCTACCCTGGGCCAGACACGCAGACACAAGTCTGCCAAGACCCTCCAACATCACACACACTACAGCTGGAATGTGCCAGAGAATCACTCTTTCATTTTTGTGTGTGTGTGTGTGAGTTGAGTGTGTGTGTGTGTGTGTGTGTGTGTGTGTGTGTGTGTGTGTGTGTGTGCTTGTGTGATTTTTTTATATATGTAATCCCCCTTTACCTGGATGACTAATATCCTGTCTTTGTGTATAAAATAACTTGATGAGTGACTATGAACACACAGACACACATAAGCACAGCTCGCTCTGAAGACAGCTTTTTGATATATCACTGTTATAATTTCATACACACTGCTTAAGTACAGCATAGGGCTAATGAGCCACTCCGCTGGATTGTTTTAAAATGCCCATATAAAGACTGAGATATTTTTAAGGGGACTCCTGATGAATAATTGGCTTTTTTTTTCATACGCAATTTTTCAAATTCCATTCTCTCTTCTCTTGAGAACATATAAATGTCTGTGAAACACTGCTTAGCATCAGCTCAATAATAATTCCTCTTGTCTTAGTAGGCAGACTGCATTTTTACACCACTACACTCAGACACTGCTGTCGGGGCACATTATTTTGAGATTGAGAACATAGAAATCCAAACTCAAACCATGGTCCTCAAAGCCCTGGCGATCGCCTTGCCAAGAGATCTATAAAGCATTTATAGATCCAATTATATTTGTCATGACGGCAGTCTATATTTACATTAATATTTAATAAAGCCAAGTCTATTGTTCATTTGAAGGCGAAACAGGGACAGAGAGTGTGAAGCAGTCGGATAGACCCTCGGGTTCACACAAAGCTGTCAGAGGGAAACAGCGACTAGATAAATAAAGAATCCTATTGACTTTATTGTTGTTTCCCTGAGAGGGGCCCCAAATCTCCCGCCTGCCCTGTCCTCCTCCTCCTCCTCCCTCTCCAGAGAGATAAAGCACTGCATGCCGAGAGGGGTGAAGGAGACTGGGAGGAGGTGGGGTGGGCTGGGGGGGTTCAGCCTGGACGAGAATGTAATGAAAACAATAGCTGTTATCTGCCTCTTATTTACATTTTCCCAAGGTCCGCGTGACAGACGGCTAAGCCGCGGAACTCCGGCCCCCACCGGACCATCAGCAGGCCGGGCTCAGCGGCAGCTGGCCCAGAGGAGAGACACCGCTCTGGGGAGAGCAGGCACACTTGGCCCAGGCCCCAAAACTGCAGAGCTCTGGAGTCCTAGACTCTCAATGTCAATCAAGTCTCTGTGTCTATAAGAACTGAGAATGAAGAGAGAGAGAGAAAGAGAGAGAGAGGGAGATAAAATAGAGCAAAGAAGGAAGAGAAAGAAGAGAAAAAAAAGAAAGAATAGAAATGGGAGAGAAAGAAAGAGTGATACAAGCACTCCTTGCCACTCTGTGTCATGGCACCATTTGCAGAGAGAGAGAAAACTGCACATGACAAACGTACACCCAGGAGCCCCCACCCCCAGCCCCGATGCCAGCCTCCATGCCCCGAGCCCTGAGCTCTGCCCGCGAGACCGCGTAAGCGCCCCTCACGCCAGGCACAGCTCTCTCCCTCCACACAGCAGCACCTCCAGCCCCACTCCAGACATCCACCCTGTCAAAACAAGTGGATTATCGCACGGCTACATATCACGACAGGGTGGAAAATAGCTCTCCACTCTGTGATCTATTTATCCACCCCTCCCACTCCACCCTCCCCTCTTACTCCAACCTCTTCTTCCCTGACAAAGCCAAAGCCCCTGACACTGTAAATGACATTACAGTCATGCAGCCATTGTGAGCGTCCGTGCGGGATGAGAGAGAGAGAGAGCTCTGTTGTGTCGGGGCCAGGGTGAGTGGCGTATTGGAAACAGGCCTGCGCAGCACTCCAGCGAAACCACATACAGCTTCTGCCGACACGCGAGCTGACAATACCCATTATGTCGACGATACACTTAGCTCCTATCTGCTCTTCTGATCTCGGGTACACAGCTTGTTGGCAGAGCGACGCTATCATCTTCGCAATGTGGGCGAGCTGGAGACTGTGCAAAAAGACACCTAGAGCAAAGATGGAACAGCCAGATTAATCCTGGCTCTTTAAAGGAGCGTTTCAAGAGCAGAGCGAACACAAGACGGCTCATAAATCTGCACGAAGGCAAAAGTTTTTTTTCTTGTGATCATGTTTTGGTACAAACTCAGCTCTCATCACCGGGCTAAGCCCACTGCCAAACTTCTGTGTCTGACAGAAACCACAACAGTGAAACACACACACACACACACACACACACACACACACACACACACACACACACACACACACACACAAACACACTCACATGCGTACGCACACACACAGGAACAGGTGAGTGCAATCCCGGTCTAGTGCTTGCCAGACTTGTATTTTTATTGGATGCAGGAAGTTCTGTGGCAACATTATTATAATAACGCTGAAATTATTATTTTTGTAGTGTTGTTTTTATGTGTGTTTTCTGAGGTTTTCTAGTTACTGCTAATACGTTGGGTCCATCCAGACACAAACACTTTCAGGTGAGCAAGCTTACAGCTAATTGAAACTTTTATTACCACCATGGTGGTGATAACATACACCAAAAAGACACGCTTCGATCAAGGACATCAATGGCAACCACATCAACCTTCAAATGGCTGAGCAGAGTCCAAACAACACAAATAAATACACTAATAGGCAAATCAAATCTTGTCAATTAGAATTTGAAATGGTCCATAAACAATCCTTCCTTGGACTATCTGTGTGGTGATGTTATCTACAACTAGAAAGACAGTCATGATTGGCCCTGGAAAATTGCCAAAGAGCCTATTAACTCACATGCCATTGAATAAGCTATCATGGCAATAAGATTGAGCATTTGATGCATTACCATGACCTGTATTTTAATAGCTCTGGCTGGCTTACATACTGGCGTGGTGATGTAGGACTATCAGTTAAAGGTGTGTCCGTGATTTTGATCCTATACACCTCTTTCCAGATTGTTCCTCACAATCCTCTAGCTGCCCGTTCAGTGTTTGCAGCAAAAAATAACAATCCATAAAAACAAAAGCCATAAACAATCCAAGCCCATTAACACACATGCTTGCTTCAAGAATACTGAAGGGAGGAGAACAAGTTGATTGGCTGTTGAGCTCAAATATCCACAACCTTTACGCACAACCACAGCTGAATAACAGACTGCATCTTTAAAATCACAATTGAAATATCAGATTTCTGCAGATTTCTACCCAAAGTACCCTGCGGTCTCATGCTCCAGGGATCGGTTTACTGCACGCTTCTTTTTTTGCGTGCCCTTCTCCTCCAACCCTTCTCCTGAGATGTGCTTTCTGTGAGCACGCTCCCATCCCAATGAGCCGTGCCCAGTGGCACTCTGCCAACACATCTGCCAGAGGGCTCGGGCCCTCACATGGTCATCGGAACCCTCCCCCATCCCCACTGCTAACCCCCCACTACCCCTTTCCTCTCCAAGAGGAAGTGCTTGTCTATGCCAGACACCCTCTCACTCACCCACCCCACACACAGTTAATCCACCATGAAGACAGAGGAGGCCCTCTCACTCCCTCTCCTCTGCCCAGCTGAAGATACCTCCACCCCCACCCCCCATTCTGCCCCCACCCCCCATACCCTCCGCGCTTTCGCCAGTCGAGCATCTGCCCGCTTAGGCCCGTGCCCGCCTCGCCCTGCCCTGCCCTGCCCAGCCCAGCCCAGCCCTGCCCAGCCCAGCCCAGCCCAGCCGAGCCGCCTGGGAAAAAGGGATGCGTGTCTTTTACACATGATTGTGTTCTCTCCTCCAAATTAAAGTGGGGGTGGCAAGTGCAGCGTAATCAGAGGCAGTCAGTCAGCGGGGGGGGGGGGGGAGTAAGAGTGGGGGTCAATATATCAACTGGCCAACCTCCTGGGGAAACATGCAATTAGCGAATCAATGATCAACTGACACTGACCATAAAAATTATTTCTCCCTGTGTTACAGGCCCAACTTGGCAGGGGCACGAGAGACGAGAGGAGGGGAAAGAAGATCTCCATCGCTGGAGGGCATGCTTTCCTCTAGGTTGGGCTTGGCTTGTGTGTGTGTGTGTGTGTGTGTGTATGTGTGTGTGTGTGTGTGTGTGTGTGTGTGTGTGTGTGTGTGTGTGTAGGTGTGTGTGTGTGTGTGTGTGTGTGTGTGTGTGTGTGTGTGTGTGTGTGTGTGTGTGTGTGTGTGTGTGTGTGTTTGTGCATGTGCGCACATGTGTGTCTGCGCCTGCGTGCGTGCTTGATGCTTCACTGTGGAAATATTATTGCAGCATTCAAAGTCACCCAGGCTGGAGGACAGGCTCCAGTCTAATAGTTAGTGGGCTGCTAATTCAAAGGTCTCTAATTATAATAGAAAATGAGGACACATGAAAGAAAAGTAAACCAAGAGTTAGAGGACAAACGTGTCAAGGCTGATGGAATAATGTGTGTTTTGTGCCAGTTCTATAGAGCACAACAAAGTTTCTCTCACTGACTCTAATCTCACCATAGAGAAATGCAGTGCTGTTTTCAATGCATTCAATGCGTGATTCTCTAAACCTCCAACATCAAGGCATACAATAGGGGATGTGCTGTTGAATCAAAAGCAAAGACTTTTGTTGTCAGTTTTTGCCTCCTATCTCTTGAAAGAAAAGGCAAAGCAACACAGAATCACAAATGTGCGCACACACACAAAGAGACACACATACACACACACACACACACACACACACAAATGTGGAGAACACAAACTCAGGAGAATCTTCTGAATATCTTAATCACAGAGCCCCTAAAACAAGCCACCATCATCACACAAAATAGAGCATAATGATTACAAGGAGCCACACAGGAAAGTGAAACGGCAGAAGAAAACATGTTTTGTCATTCTGGCGGTGGCTCCCGAGACAACAGCTGCTGGATGCGGGGCGACACGCTCCTGTCTCCATAATCATGGCGTTATTGAAGGGAGGACAAAAAGGGCACTAATTGCCAGGGAGCAATCTGAACGTAATAGGTTACACACCCGGGCGAGAGAGCACAATGCAAACACTAAGGAGGAGAGGCAACAGCTAGCGCAGGGGAAAAATAGGAAGAGGAAAAAGACAGCAAGCAAGAAAGAGAAGAGGAAAAAAAAATACAGAAGAATTTCTGTGTACAACAGCGCGTCGTCGCCGACGCCAGCGCTCATTTTCAAGCAATTACCTTCACTCCTTGTCAACAGTTTTAATAACCTCTATCATTTCCAGAAGACTTTTTGCTTCAGTTAAATAATTTCAGCTCTTTAATATGCAAATGCGCCCGTTGGCATGCATGGGTGAAGAGGCTTGACTCCTTGAGATGTGTCAGTGCATTGTAGAGCACCTGCACCTAGAGGATGGCTTGATTTAATTGACACCTAATACTATTCATTATTCCACTTACTGAGCATCTCTGTTCATCACCTGTAGACCCCCAACACACACACACACACACACACACACACACACACACACACACACACACACACACACACACACAACACACAACCCTCGCCTATCTCCCTTTCAAAACTCTTGCAGTCATTTTGGCTTGTCAACACCAGCTATAAATAGAGAAACTTACTTCAATTACTGTATTCAATCAGATGTTTTCAAAAAAGAAGGAAAGAAAAAATAAACAAAAAAGGAGTCCTCTCCTCTTGATTTGTTGTTTGTCCAGAGTTGTCTCCTCTTTCCGATAAGCGGGCTGATGAGGCTTTCCTTCCATGCTTGCACGCAAACACACACACACACACACACACACACACACACACACACACACACACACACACAAAGAGCACTTCAGGGCAGGACCGTGTGCGTGCGTGTGTGTGTTTGTATGGATCTGCAGAGCGGAATCACCCAAGGCAGACCTGATGTGCCAGCTGAGGTCAAAGCTCAGGAGGTGACCTGGCGTCAGGCGAAGCTTCCTAGAAAGCATCTATTCCTGATGCCATGCAAGCCAGCTACGGTCAGAGTGCGTCAGGTGGGTTATCAGAGTGTTTTCAAGCTCACCTCGCTCCTTATCTATCCAAGGTGCTGATGCTAGTGGTGGTGCTGGTGATGGCATGCAGGTGCTGGGTGGGGTATTAGAGGACATTAAGCCCACAGCTGAGTCCCAGGGTCACCCATGGAGCCCGCACGTCGAGAGCGCCCCGTTCGCACACACACACACACATACACACAGACACACCCACAAGGGCTGACCTCACTTAAATAGGACACGTGTCCATCAAGCATGTATAAATTAGCAGCTCCCAAGAGGCTTCACCTCTTGAGAAGGGCAGCGCATGACCTCCCCCGATCCTTTTTTATGAAGGGCCCTCGGCGGCCATCACCGCTGAATTATTGAAGTGCGTACCGGGGCGACGATCAATTCTGACAAGGCAGCTACGCCGAACGCAAGCAACAGGGCAAAGACGACGGGTGGTGGGAACCTCACCAATGGAAGAGACGTTGGTTCTGATAGGAACTGATATTTGTAGTTTTTCTAACGAATTGGATATGTAAAAACTTTGTCACAATTCTGTTTGAAGTTCTGATAAACGTCCTTAATAAACTGAATTCATATTGGACAAAAAATGACACCAGACATTTACATTTTGATGTCTATCATAGTAAACTTTGTTAAAAATGGCGAAAATATTACTCAGGGAAAAAATAATACATTTCTTGTATGCTGCATTATTTCAAATTTGGTGATTTCTGCTTTCTTCCTAATTTTCTTCTTTTTTTCACTGTTATGCTGATGAAATTCTGTGTTGGACATTTCATCGAATTGAATCTGGTGTGTATAATTTCATAATTTCTGCTGTGTATTTATTACAGATTACAGTGCGGTGTGCTGCCATTGTTTATGAGGAAAAACTCATTGCAAATGAGATGCTGTAGGAGCTGGCCACACGCAGTGCCAGATAGCTTCTCCCAGCAGGCCGGGACGGCTGCCTCATCCCAGATCAACGCCGAGCCTCCAGACTGCACAGGGATCACCGTGGCGATGTGGAAAAAAGGGAAGCTGAATAATAAATGGTGCTCTGGCCAGGGCCAGGCAGAGAGCTGCAGTCAGAGGGCAGCCGTCCAGGACACGGCTTGGATGCAACATAAAAAACAAACAAACAAACAAACACACCCTCTTCTACTACAGGAAGACGTGTGTGTGTGTGTGTGTGTGTGTGTGTGTGTGTGTGTGTGTGTGTGTGTGTGTGTGTGTGTGTGTGTGTGTGTGTGTGTGTGTGTGTGCTGGCTAGGTGGGTTAGGGGTAAGGGGGTGGAATTAACAAGTGGAAATGCAAAAAGAAAAAGGAATGAAAAGAATGACAACAAGGAAGTGTGCAATCTTAAGGATCCTAGAGAGGAGAGGAGGGAAGGAGGGAAGGGAGGAAGGGGAGGGAGCGAGTGGGGAAAAAAATCCAATCAGAACTCAGCGAGGAGAGATGAGGAGCCAAGATGAAGCCACACTCAGAGCCCCCAAAACTGCAATCTCCTCTTAAGCTGAAGAGTGGCAGCTGGCAGAACAGCTGGTGAATAGGATTAATGTCAGAAGAATGAAATAAAACTCAACATATGTCCGAGCCTGAGGTGTCGGGACTGTGCGTGATTGTGCCCCGATGGATGCCATGTGTGCAGCTGGACGGAGCCGCAGCTCCGGGCTCTGCCGCCCGCGCCCACAAGGTCACTTTTAAGAACTAGGACCATTAAATGCTTGGATGGCCAAAAGAACTTCTGCCCTCTCCTCTCTCATTCTCTCTCTCTCTCTCTCTCGGTCTCTCCCTCCCCATCCCAAGACTCCCCACAGCCTCCTCTCTTGCTCATCACTAGGAGATTTTTTTTCCCTGACAAGGATAAACAGAAATTAGGTTTAGATGTTAAAACAGTCTAAACGCGCCATCCTCAAGACTGCATCCTCTTAACATGCCGTACCTGTTTGATACTGCACACAGTGATGAAACATTGACATACACGCATCCTCATGGAAAAATGAAAAGTAAAGAAATGCCTAAAGACAGAGGGGAGGCATCTTGCAAAACTTTACGTGCTGCTGATGAGGGTTTCAGCACTCACGAAAATGAGATATGTGGACTTAATTTTAATTTATAATTTCCATTTGATGTCGGTAATCATTAGGGCCCACACACTGTAATAAATTATAATAATTTCACACAAGAATTAAATTACTGGGTACCTTGCAGAAGAGCCATTTTTTGTTGGGTACCCTGCAATCTAACTGTCAGACATAAACTCTTCTGCTAATCAATGCTCCAAAACATTCGCGTTTATTCATCTATGCTAAATTAATAGAAATGTGTGGATAATGCTGCGTACTGTGATCATGGCTGCTCAGAGTGATTTACTAAATTAATGGGTGCCTAAGACTCTACAAGGACAAAAAGAGCCTAATAGGATCCACATGAATAGATTAAAATTTGCTGTGAAGCCAAGTGTCTGGCGTAGCCACCGAAACTTTATTTCATCATAAATGCCAGGCAAATTCGATGTGCTCGAGAGATTTTTTTCTGCAATACATACACACACACACGCAGAAATTGAAGCGGCGACTTCAACGATAAAGATGATGTGATCCAGTGCCGGAAAAAAAAAAACGCAGCACATCTCAAGCATGAAACTACAAATGCATGGCTAATATGCATGCTTTAGATTACAGACAGGCCGTCTCAGTGCTTTAAACAAACATGGGCTCTATGCATTTCTGCTGGAAATGAAGCACTTAGATCATATGGAAATCTAAAAAAATATACATTAAGGACAGACATTATTCACGATCAATAATTATCGTTAAAGTCTGTTTGTAGAGGTAGGGACATTACTTCACATAAAAGTTATTTTCGTAATGTACTGGGAGTGCAAACTGCGAAAAAGAAATAAAATGGGGAATGGTTTCCCTTTTGCGATTCATTTGTCTAATTAAGGAGGCGCATTTTCTGTTGCCTGTCCCTGACATTCTCACTTTTTACGGAGCAGCAATTAAAGATGTTTATGGTCCTGTGCAGTCAGCTCTGTTTACCCATGTCAGGGTTCAGCTCTCGCACACTCACAGTCCAAAGGTCACTATTTTTAGCCGCCGACCTCCATTCTCTGTTCCACATAACAGTTTGCATGCAGCTGTAGCCCCCCAATCACCACACATGTTCAAACACGCACACACATGGGAACACACACACACACATGCACACACACACACAACCACACACACACAAGGCCCTCCAAACCGCCAGCTACTGTTCCTTTCCAGTCACACAAAAGTCAGACTGCGAGCCAAGGTCTCAGAGGCTGGGATGTAAGACCTCCCGACTGCAAAAACTTAACAATCCCATCTGTTATTCATTCAGGCTATTATTATATTCTATCTTTCCCTTTTTTGCAGAAAAAAAACTGGGTGGAGGGAGAGCACATAAAAGAGGTTTATCCATCATGATATTTAGGTTGCCTGAGGAGAGATGGAGCAGTAACCATAGCACTTCAAAAGGTTAAGAATTCCAGTTTCTAGGAAGTCCCCTTGCTGGCCTACAGCTAAGCGCCTCAATGCCCCATTGTTCCAGAACTGTCCGGCAACAATGGCTCCCGTATTTTCCTTTGAATGAGCCAGTTCCCCCTCTCCCTCTCTCTGACACAGAGCCACAGGAGCTGCGCCATGCTGCGTGAAAGGACGATTGCCTTCAGGTTTCACACCGCGATGCTGGCCTCTTCCTCTCTCTCTCTCTCTCTTTCTCTCTCTCTCTCTCTTTCTCCTTCTATCTTTCTCCAGTTCTGACCCTCTACATCCTAAGATGTCAGGCTGAAGTGAGTGCAGTACTTGTAGGGGAATATAAACCGGGTGAGCTCACTCACTCACTCACTCACTCACTTACACACACACACACAGACACACACACACACATACTCACTCACACATTGTGGGTAAAAGATTCAGCCCAAGACCAGTGGAGAGAGGTAGCTCTAGCGAAAGGCACTTGAGCCTCGTGCAGGGGAGCGTGAAGAGCCCCCAGCTCCCCGAAATTACTAATTGCGACATTATGACAAGTGGTGCTGGAGGTGCAGCAAAAAAAAAAAAATCTCATTCCAGCGGCGCCATAATTAATTATAATCCAAACCCATAACTTCAACATATCATTGAAACTTCATGACATACATCGGATGGAAGGGTCTCAAGGCATATTAACCACTCGACCTCCTCAGACTTTAAAATTATACGAGGGCCACTCCCAAAGAGAGATGGCCTTCGCCGAATAATTATAATCATCAGCTCTCCAGCACCGCAGCGCAATAAAACACGTTTCCATCTGTGTCTGCTGACATCCCCATCCCACCTCTTGGCACGCATGAAACATCATCCAACACACAGCAAAGAGAACAAGAACATGAGAAAGAACAAGAGAGATTTGTTTGTTTGATTTTGTTTGATGATAAAGCAGTCTCTTTGTTCACGACACAGCCATCAAATGTGTTGTGTAAAATATTCATATGTACTTTCCTGAGAGGGAAGAAAGGAACACAATGAAACTAGGCTAATAGGAGGAATCTTGTTTGCTGTCATGTTCCATGTCGGAGCTGTTAAGTGTATTCTCTGGTTGACGCATGTTACAGGATGGCTTATAAAGCAGGGCTGCTATGCGCGCTGAAATCATTAGCTGTCCATCCGAGCTGTCTGTGGCCACGGTGTGACTTACATTGACACTATTTTGATCGCGGTCAGATGACACCGTCTCTTTTGTCCAGTTATGCGCACAGAATGCCTGGGAAATGAACACCAAGGAAGAGGGCACGATCATTCTGAGCGGTTCGCAGGGCTTTGGGGGGGTCTGGCACACACAGACACACACAGACACACACACACACACACACACACACACACACACACACACACACACACACACACACACACACAGGGAGACCTCCCCACGCCTGCGAGTTGCCACCTTACCCCGGGCAGGGCCATGAGTGTGTTGCTGATCCCAGTCATTTTAATCTACATAAAGGGCCCTGCCATTTCCACATGCGGGCCCCCATAGCACAATGACAGATTTAGGAGCATTAATGGCTCTGTGCTTTCTTGTGTGTCAGCATTTCACCCCCACAACTGTTCTGCTCCAAGCATGAAGCGCCAACATAAAGCAGAGAGCTAATTAAAACACTAAGCACCCCCCACCCCCCCTCCACCACTGCCTTTCCATACCGCCAACTCCAGGACAACAGCATCACGTCTCGTATCTGTTGCACAAAACGCACACTCTGTGAACTACGGTTGAAATGCAGGTTGCTTTTCTCCCCCTCTGTAACTACAGAGAGGGACTACCGCACTCTGAGAACTCTTTGAGAAATAGAGCGAGAGAGAGATAGCCCATGCTGACCGTGTGAACTCAGACTGAGAGTAGTGTTCTGAAAGAGAACGGGAGAGAAAGAGAGAGAGAGAGAGAGAGAGAGAGAGAGAGAGAGTGAGAGCTAGCAGACCCTCGCTTCCCTGGCCGAGGAGAGATGCACCTATGAGGAGAGGAGGTCTGAGGACAAACAGGCCTCTGTTTGGGGCCCTGGCTTTGGGTCGTCTCCCTAAGACACCCACTTCCTCCTATCAGGGAGGGAGGGAGTTCCAGCCATGGGACGAGAAGTGGTGGTGGACTAAGCGAGGAGGGGGGAGCAGGAGGAGGAGGAGGAGGTGACCGAGGAGAGGAGGAGGAGGGAGGGGGGCGTACAATGGAGGCGTTGTGCTCCGGTGGAACACAGAGGGGGGACAGAGTCAACAGCTGAGAGCGGGGAAGATGGCTCCTGGAATGCTCCCGGAGCAGTTGCT
>NC_063202.1:30637764-30640264 GCF_017589495.1 Alosa alosa
GAAGCCCTCCCCCGGTGTCCACCGGTAAAGCCATTAGCCGTAGCTCAGTCCCCTGGCCCTACTGGGGCTCCAGGTGTGATCGAACCCTCTGGAGCGAATGAGACCCCAGATCCGCCTCCTTCCCATCGCTCCCTTCTCTTCTCTTCTCTGCCCCTCCGTCTATCCCTCGATTCCTCGCTCCCCCCTCCCCCCCCTCTCTCTCTCTCTCTCTCTCTCTCTCTCTCTCTCTTTCTGTGCAGGGCTAAGGTTACCACTTGGGAGAAAGTCCTCACCCTGCCACATTAACAACTGCTCGCCTACACCCCCCTGCTCCCACACGTCCCATGGGGTCAGGTCATTCAGGGTGGCGCATTTCTCCCTGGACAGGGACACCCCGGCCCACCTGTTCCTCCAAAGGGACACTTGGCATATTTGAGTGTGTTTCACACAGGGCTCCAGAGCAGCCCTGTCAATTACAGGGAACACAAACAGAGTTCCTGTCCCAACAAAATCACACCAAATCAAGTTTCACTTGGGGCATTCTGTAAATCAATAGCCAAACGCTTCTAACAATGCAGCCCCACGCCACTGCGCGTGTAACATAATACACGAGATGGTTCTCCTCTCAGAGGAGGCCCTGGCGGCGCAACACGGAGCCGTCCTGTCCTCCCCTGGCCCCAGGGCCCCGGCCCCCAAATCCCTGCCCGCCACATTTCTGACTGAAAAATGCAATGGCGTAATTCAGACTGGCCAGGGTCTAAGCATGGATTAGCAGATAACAAGCTTTTACACGCAGCCAGCCCAGCCACCACTCCTGGCAATGCAAGACTGCTGACTAAGTTGGCACCAGGAGTGCCTTCCTGATGCCCGAGCGGGTGGACGCCAGCAGGCTCTTTAGTGGGCCGAGCAAGGGCTAAATTGCCCACAGCACTTCAAATTAGGAGGCAGCGAAAATACCAAATGTTTGATTTAGAGGCTTTTTGTATCATTTCCTGAAGCTTGTCCTGACAGGCATTGTAGCGTGTTTAAATAAATATCGCCATGCATGTTGCATTAAGCTCTCTTTTCTTAATTGAGATCAGCAAATGTAGACATTGTTGAGTAAATGTGATAGAGCAGAGCAGAAAGGAGCTGGGGCATCAAATGCTGTAAAAAGCTTCAGGGCTAAATTCAGTGGCAATTTGAACAAAACAAAGAGGATCATAAACAAATAATGATCCATTCACCTGAGGGGAGCTTTCAAACACAGCTCACTTCTCTATTGATTATTACTTTGGTGCATTACATAAAGCGGGCCTAATTGCCAACGAATCCAACCAAGGTCACCTTGGATCTTTACAACAGAGGCAAACATTTTTTATTTATTTAGTTTCTTAACCCCAGCCGAATCGCGCCCGCCTCCACCATTGGGCCCGACATCAACATTTTTACCTCATGACAAGCACTGTCGCAAGAGCAGTCCATAAATTACACATTTACAATACACAGTAAATAAACAGCGGACACAAGTGGTGGCGGTGCTGGGCTTTTATGGCCAAGGTGACTATTCAGGCTGTGCTGCGGCCGCCGGGTGCGGGAAGGGTATTTTCATTCATTACAGCAGTCATAGGCACTTAGAGCACTTTAAGAACCTGTTAGAAAGTGGCAAGCGTGTGTGTGTGTGTGTGTGTGTGTGTGTGTGTGTGTGTGTGTGTGTGTGTGGGGTGTGTATGTGATGAGGGTGTGTATGTGGGGGTGGAGGGGGGTGTTGGAGAGGGACGAAAGGAAGTGTGTGTGTGTGGTAGTGGTGGGTGGAGGGGGTTAGGGAGGTGGTCAGCCACTGGGTTCAGGCAGAGAGCAGGACGATGGCCAGTTAAGCTAACTCGGCCGTCCACCCCTAATAGGCTTTTTATTCAATTTGAGAGCAGTGAACCCACACCAGCGATACACATTTAATTAACCGCATCGCCGGGGAGAACAGAGGAGATGGGGGTCGTGACGAGGAGCCTCGAGGAGCTCTCGTCCACTGGGGCCGCTCTTACACCCCGGGGCCCAATATAGCCCCTCGGCCCAACCTACTGTATATCCTCAGCCTAACTAAGACCCGATGACACTGACCGTCCCCTTCAGAAAAGGCTCCTCTTCCCTACAGCCACAGGGGTTAGACTAGCAGTCCATTCCTTGAGATCATTACACCCAGGGAATGAAAACTGATACTGGTGAGATAAGAATCCGTGCTGTGAGCCCCGTCTGGAAACATTGTTTTATTTAGCAACACGACAATTGTACACCCTTGTAATTGTCACCAGAAGAATGTCTCGAGCTCGGGGGCACTTAGAATGGTGCGAGCAGATGGCAAGACTGAGCTCCGAAGACAAACACTGATCCAAGACAGAGGAGAAGAGAGGAGAGGAGAGGAGCATGAGGGATTAGAGGCTCCAGTTGTTCCCTTAATATCGTGCTTAGATAAGTGATATTTTTAGCCCCGGTGAGCTTTGTTTCACATTAGCCACGTCGTTAAAGCAACACATGGCTCTCAAAT
>NC_063202.1:30645264-30692764 GCF_017589495.1 Alosa alosa
ACTGCCCCTCCCTCCTAGAGCCTCTGTGAACACCTGTTTTTTCTTACTTTTTTTTTGAAGATTAGACAGAATATTTAAAGTATAATTAAGAAAACTCCTTAAACGTGTTTGATTTATTTACAATTTATGAACATATAATAGTTATATAATACTGAAATATGTAACAAAGCACAGATATTTGTCATGTTATCCGTGCAATAAGGAATCGCACTGCACAGTGCATTTAGACACAGTGCAGCTGGGCCGGCACAACAAGCCTCATTAACATATGCAAATGCAACACAAGCATCCACACTCAGAGATCAAATGAAGAGAATTAACTTTTCATAAGGTTTCACTCATTACATGGAGAGGATGTGGAGTGATTGTGGCGCACACTGACAGACAATGTGGAGAAATTCTTTATCTGAAAGAAAGACCCGACATATAAAGAGAAAAAAATGAGAACAGCCTCTCAAATCATGCTAATCATGCTGTCGTCCAATTAAGATCGGGACGCCGGCGAGCGCCAGACCACCTGAGCAATACTCCTGTCCACATTTACATGTGAGACAGGGGCGGAGAGGAGAGGAGGCCACCCAGCTGATGCACAAAGCGGGCCAGGACAAAGGAGTCGTCCTGGTGTGTGTGTGTGTGTGTGTGTGTGTGTGTGTGTGTGTGTGTGTGTGTGTGTGTGTGTGTGTGTGTGTGTGTGTGTGTGTGTGTGTGTGTGTGTGTGTGTGTGTGTGTGTGTGTGTGTGTGTGTGTGTGGTGGTGGTGGTGGGGGTCTTAGACTGCAGTCTTGAGGAGCAGCTAACCCTCTGTGGTAGAGGGCCCCCGTCTGTCTTCCCCCCGAACCACCTGCCTCTTTCTCTTCAGCCCAGAAGTGCCTGTGCTGCCTCTCCCCCCTCCACGAGAACATCAAAGACGGACTCCTCCTCAAACGCTCACTCACTCCCTCGCTCTCTCTCTCTCTCTCCTTCGCTCTCTCCCTCAAAGGCCTACAACACGCCATGTCCATGCCCCCAATATGTGCGTGTCCACCACACACACACACACACACACACACACACACACACACACACACACACACACACACAAACACACACACACACACACTCACACGCAAACACTTGTACAAACACCAACAGTCGTCCATCATCTCCAAATCCCCTTAATCTTCAGCATTGTGGAAACATTGTGGAGATGTTTCCACCATGTTGCAATGGTGGGAACAAACGCCTTTATGCATTCAAGTGACAACCACCACCCTCAACCCCCTCCACCACCACCCACCCCTCATCCCCTGCATCGCAAAGCCAGATGATTGGATTTGGGTGGTGGCAGTGGTAGTGGTGGTGGTGGTGGTTGTTGTGGTAGTGGTGGTGGTGGTGGCGTTCCCAGGCCCGCTGCTGTGCATGTGGAGATATCAGTGGCCTTCTCCTGCCTAATTATAACCAGTAAATGGGTTGGGTGCTCCAGACCCCACCAGGACTACAGAGCTGAGGACCCCATGGGCTTCACAGCATTACACAGCCATGGAGGAAGAGCAGGAGGAGGAGGAGGAGGAGGGAGAGAAGGGACATAGAGAACTCGCTCTTGCCCGGCACAATGAGAGGCTGTCGGGACTGTGTCCAGGCCCATTGCCTTATGGTCTACTGGGACATCCAGAGAAGGGAGACCGCCCAAATGGGATCAGGTCTGCACACACACACACACACAAGTTAGTCTCAAGGACTTTGTTTCCCCTGCTGTATTGTTTCACTATTTATAGATTCATAAAATGTGTCTGACGTGAAATGCAATTCAATACGTTGTTCTCCCTGGCTCTTTTATAGTGCGGATGATCTCAAGACACTTGTGAGGGCTTAAACTTCAAAGACAAGTGCTTGGCACGACGCAAGGTCTTCATTGAGATTGTTCCGGAGGCTCTGTTCCGACCATGTCCTTGGGAGGGAGATTCCTCAGCACTGGGGGCCTGTGTCTCCACAGCGCCTCGTGACCAAGTGTTGAGAGCTGACTTTGTTGTGGCGAGTCTGTGTAAGCAACAGAGGAAAAGAGGAGTGTGTGCATGTCTGTGTGTGTGTGTGTGTGTGTGTGACAGAGAGAGAGAGTGAGAGAGAGGAGAAAGGAAGAGAGTAGACAGTAAAATGTGTTCTCAGTTTGTGTCTTGCTATGGGGCCAGGTGCAGCGGTGAAAGTCATGAAAAGTCTTTGCCGAGGTGCAAGGGTGAAAAATCCGACATGGACAAAAGACTGCAGCTGAGTTGCCTCAACCCAGACAATCCACCTTCCTCCACCCCCCCTCAGCGTCAAAGTGGACCGGAAAAACTAGTTCGAAAAATAGTCACTTGTCACTTTCAAACTACAACTGGAACAAGAATGATGAGGCGGATGACAAATAACTTTGTATGTAAAGCAGTGAGTAGTGCTAAGTGGAGATGTGTGTTGGGCACGTGCTGTTGTGGTCATCTGATGATGGAGGCGAGCTGTGAGACGGAGCTTCTCGTCTGGTCACTCACCATGCGCTGCTGAGCTGACAGCAGATTGTCCCAGTCGGCCTCCGGCGGCACGCTGCTGATAGGGGGCAGTTCCTCGGGGTGGCCTTTGCCGTGCAGCAGGTTGGGCAGGGGCAGGAGGCCGTCTGGGGCTATGGCCATGGCGGCGGCACCCTCCTCCTTCTCCCAGGCCAGCCGGTCCTGGCTCATCATGGCGTCGTCGCCGTCAGGGGCAGAGGCGAACGGGGAGGTTGCTTGTTTGGAAGACATGATTCTGCTGCAAGGGGCAAAACACACAGGAGACAAGGGAGGTCAAGAACTGGGAGAGTTATGACAAGTTCAGCAAACGATTGACTTCTTGAACCCAACTTATTGCATTTGCGTAATTGACTTGCCCATACGAAAAAAACAAACTGGATGAATTATGTGATCACACACAATAATAACAAACACAGACCATTCCGAGCATGTGAAAGGAAAACAGAGCACTGGCCAGTGCCAGTCGATGTGCTTATCGGCAATCTGGTGGAAGCATGTAGCGCGAGAGCCATGAACACATGCTGTTGGACGGCATCCTGGACTGGGCTCCCGACTGACTCCGGCGTTGGAGGCAAATCAAAAGTTTTCCGAGATCCTATCAATGGTTATCTGCAGCTGGGATGCAAGTGGGCAAGGAGGTCCCTCTTAATCCTTTGTTTAATGTAAATGGACGTGCTGAGCCTGGGTTGGAGTGGTGCCTAGGGCAAGCCCAATCCTCCACCGTGCACATGATTACTGCGCTAAGAGGGTTAGCATACTACATAAGACACTCTCATTAAAGAACCCACGCAGCAGCGGACCGGTGTCCCCACACATCCCCACCCCCATCCCACAACCGCCGCTGACCAAAGGCGTTTCTCACAGTCCTGCCACACAGACCCCAACATCACCACCCTCCTACTGTGAAAAGAACTACGTAGCAAAGCACTAATTAATAGAAGTTTACAATTTATGCTTATAGAGATTAGTATAAAAAATGTGTGGCCAATTTATCAAGGTTCTAAAAAAATGACGCATAGTAAAAATGGATGTACAATCTATTGCGGATGGTAAATTGATTTATTTCAAGCAACAAGTACTCATGTAAAATTGGCCAAGCTTTTCTCGTCTTTTTTCCCCCTCCTTTCTCCCTCTCTCACTTGAAATTAGCAAATAATTAACGTTTTAGCACGACAGCATTTCTCTAGGCTAATAAATCCTGATTAAAGAGTTTGAAATCGCAGGCTGGTGGCGGAAGACAAAATTTACAAATCTGTCACACGCTTTCATGAATACTGCAATGAAGAGGCCGTCTGACATATCAGGTGCAGAAAAAAACTAATGAAGTTAATTCCGATTTAAACAGCAGTTTTACGAGGTAACTTGTGCCTCGTTTAGGATTTTTATGGCTAATTCCTCCCTCCTCACAATTAATAAAGCCACTCTCACGCTGAGTCCGACAATAAATGAGTTTAATACAGAGCCAGCTAATCTAATTATGCACTTCGCATTAATAAGTGAATCATATGGTGTTCCTACTGATCTGAAGTGGCATGAATGAGCCAGTGTAAATTTACCCATAATCCTTCCTTTTTTCTGTTGTCCTTCTCTCTCTTTGTCTGTCTTTTATTTGCTCTCTCTCTCTCTCTCTCTCTCTCTCTCTCTCATTTTCTCTGTTTTATCTGCACTGGATATCCAGCAATGAAAACATTATGTTAGCACTCCACACCCAGGCTTTTTAGGAGCTGCTATTAGCCAGGGGCTATGGATTTCACTGCCCTCATTTTAATCAACCCGTTTGCTCAGCATTCACTTGCTCTGTGATTTCTGAGAGTTCTCGCTGCTGCGGCCGCCGCTGCCACCGACAAGGAGACACCGGTGCTGCAGCCTTGGCATGGCCAACTGGCCGAGTTGGCACGCACAGAGGGCACGGGCGTTCTAGGTCAAGGGCTGTGGCGCGATAATGTCCTTCCACTACCCGTGGCGAGAGCTGGGAGATAGACAGGGGAGGGGCTGGGTAATGATGGCAGCCCAAGGTGCTCAGGCCTCTATTCCCCCTGGACTCTGCCAAGTCTGCAGCATGGGGTCCGGCAGGGGATGAAAACAAATTTGACACCGAGAGAGATTATTTTAACGCCAAACTGTGAGATAATCTGCTCACGTGTGCACGGCCCTCTCGCTCCCCGGCTCATGAGGGATGGGGCCGTTGCATGATGCTGTCAGGGTGCATTGCGCTCCGATCTCCTAAAGAATGACTACTTCATTTGAAGACTTGCCATCAATTTGCACACTTGGCTGGGTGCTTAAGCTGCCTGGCACTCTCTCTATGAATTGTTAAATACAGTTCATTAAGTGGGTTCAGAGATGTGGTATTGTCTCACAGGGGGATTGCAGAGGAAGAAGGGTCTGCAGTCGAAGTGTACATGCACACATACAGCCACCACACACACACATGGATCAGTTATCAGAGGCCGAAAGAAGATGCATACAATAGTGGGCCATGCTAATCACATGCACTTTGGCAGCTGTACAAACAAGCACAGCCTGTCCATAACCATGAAGAGCAAGCTAAAGGTGTTTTTTTGTTTTGTTTTTGCGACGGGGTGCTGTTTTCTTAAGCAAGCCCCAGCCCTCAATTTTAATCAGCCAATAAATTGTTTCCTGCACTTACAGGAAACCGAAAATGATCTTTAAAAAAAAACGGTTCTGGGCGCTAATTGAAAATGTAAATTCAGAGCAAAGTTCAGAGTGCAAAACCCGACGGTGGATGATCACAAGGAGTGGGTCGTGTGGGGTGGGGGTTGATGGGCGGGGATCTTAGTTGAAGAGGAGGGAGCGATTCAAGAATCAGCCACATTTCTTATTCATGGACGCAGTGAGACTGGGCCTCCAGCACAACAAGTCCCGTCTTCAATGGAGTGCAAGCGAGACAAAGCACTTCTTTTGTATTACACAGTAAATCAAGCGGGATTATTTTACCTCTAAAATATTCAGTCTCTCAGGCACTTTTACCCCAGTCTCCAGCCATCAGTCAAACTGCTGAGGCATGAGAGAGAGGGATACAGAGAGAGAAAAAGAGAGAGAGAGAGAGAGAGAGAGAGAGAGAGAGAGAGAGAGAGAGAGAGAGAGAGAGAGAGAGAGAGGCAGTGAGTGGAGCTGACTCCATCCTCCTGTAACATGTGTCTACAGCAATCTTGTTAGAAAATGCAACAGATCTGTGCCGGGGCACTGTAACAGTATTTGTCAGCTGGAGTTAATAATTTATTCGGCGAGTGTGGTGCGCGGTGTGCTCGTGGAGAGGAGTGCTGGGGTTGTGTGCAGTCGGGCCCTCACCCCACCAGCCCCCGACCCACCCCCACCCCCTACCACTCTGCACTCCCCCGTCAAACATTAGAAGCCTCTGGGGTCAGACCAGAAGAGAATTGGTTAATCGCTCTGCATAGCAACTGCAATATCAATGGGATCTAAGAAAATGCAAGTATTACTATTCCTGTTATATGCACTGGTAATGCTATCTGATTTGGAAAAGTGTGATTAAAAATATAGAGGAAATACCGGTAAAAGGTGCAGGCAACAGAGGCAAAACCCAGTAAACAAGAGAATTACAGCAACATACATAAACAAACACACAAACAAAAACAATGATCAGATTATGTCTCAACACAGCTAAAAACAACTCAGCTAATCAATAAGTAAGTGAAACTCAGCTAGCCTTTTTCCCTGTTACAAAAAGAGTGGATTGGAGAAGCAAGGGGTGGGCTGGGATGGGTTTAGGGAGTGTTGGCAGAGAGTCTTTGGAGGGGTGGGGGTCATGGGTTGAAAAAAAAGCCCTATATATAGCTGACAATATTGCAGTACATTTAAAGGGATTAAGAGTTCAGTTCTCTGTGTGGCGTCTCATGTGGCTCCCGGAATGCTTTGACTCATGAATTGTTGCCACTGATAATGTTTCATCACGCAACAACCTCCTTTTAATTGGTTAGCATTCGAGGAGCCCCAGCCATCTTCACCCCCTACCTCCCCCCGCCCCATTCCCCAGCCATAGTACTGCTCAGCTTGGCCTCAGAGGTCTCATGACCGAGGCCATGTGTCTGTGGATATCCCATTTCCTCCACCAGCGTAACAAGCTCCGACTCTCTGCCCGCTGTCCCACACTCCAGCAAGCCCTCACCACACACACACAGCTGACCTTTTATAGACAATGGTGATAAGTAAGTGGGTAACGCCCCTCTAGCACACATGCATGCACGCACACACACACATACACACACACGCACATGAACACACAACCACACTTAACCTATCAGAACCCCAACACGCAGGCCTCCCTAAGCACAGTTTTCCATCAACACCAAAAGTGAAATATATGTATGTTCTGTATATATAATATACATTAACAGTGCGAGAGACAGAGGAGTAATTGCACAGACCTCCCCCAGTTAAAAGCACAAGAGGCTCATTGTTCACACGCGTAATGATGGGAAAGCTGAAAATGGCAAAAGCTAGCTTATGACAGGGCTTCAAGTTTCCATGGGTAACAGCACACACGCACGAAACATACACACACACACATACATGTACGCACACACACATGCTCATGCACACACAGACACACACATGCACTGGCCCACGTGCATACATACACGCAGAGGCATACTTCAATGCACGGCACTAATGTGGAAGAAAATAAAGTCTACAATGAGCCTGTCAATAGTTCCAGAAAGTTTCCGTTTTAATTTTGAAAACGCCTGGTTCAGAAATAGACTTGGGAACACAGGGTGAAATTATCAACACATTAAGTCATGTAAGTTTATGGAGCATTTGGCCAAAATATCACCAAGCACTACTTAAGACCAAAAAACCCAGAACATGCTAGTCCTTTTGCATTGCATACAACAAATTGCACTTGTGGTTATCCCAAAGCATAATAGCTGTGCAATAGTATCATTGCCACTTGGCACAAAAACAGAAAAAATTCCAGCAAATGGCTTTTCATTTAGATAATATCTCTTTCTATCATTATGCTATGGTTAAATCTTCATTTAGCCATTAAAACTGGATAAATAATGTAATTTGTTTTCTTACTGCTTTAAGAGATTTCATGTAATTGCACAAAGACTAATACAAAGATAACCTAATAAAACAAAATCTGGCTGAAAACAAATTGTCCAGAATTTATCATCTCCTTGTACCATTTTAGTGACTCTACAAAACTAGATGCTAGCAAACAAATAAACCATTCTTGGGAAAAATCAACAAATTAAGTGTTCTTCCTCTCAAACATTTCCAAAATGGTTCATTCAGGCAGTATAGAGTCCATATGAAGCCTATTAGTTAACTTAATAATAGCAAGGATGCAGCAAAGCTGCTCTGACACCATAGCTAGGAAGAAACAAGAGAGACTGATGGAGACAAAAGCAGAGAGAAGGCCTCTCTCTCTCTCTCTCTCTCACCTTTGGCAGGAGAGTAGCGGAGGTTACTGAGGTATAATCACACGGTGTTACCTGACAGCCCCCAACTGATACATTACTGGCACCGTTTAGCACAATTAAATTATCACCCTCCATTGTGCCTATGCCCACTCAGAAGAGCTAGATATCCTACCTACAGCACATAATCTTTCTCCCTCTCTCTCAATCTCTTTCTTTCTCTCTCTCTCTCTCCCCCCCTCTCTCCCTCTCCCCCTCTCAGTCAACACTCCACTCTACTTCACAGGGACTCTGGGGCAGCCAGTGCTACACAAGACTTGAGTAAATGAAAATCAATAGAGAGCAACTGCATATTCCCACCCTTAGCACTTCCAAAATGGAGTTAGCGCAAAAAAAGCGACCGAGTACCACAGAGAGGAACAATATGAACTCATAATACTGGCTCTGAATAAGCTGCCAACCTCCTGTGAACCACACAGCACTTGGCACTTCAAATGACAAGTCTAATTCTATTCCATTTTCAATTGAATCGTATGTCAATAATGCTGTGAGAGAATGTCTTTCTGTAGCATTATCCTAGACCAATATACTCACTTGACCAAAATAAATGGAATTCAACAAGAATGATAGAAAATAACTCAATCATATAGCAAATTCAGCCTTTGGAAATAATAAAAACCAAACTTTGATTTCATGCACTGACACTGAAGTGGACAAGGCTATTATAGATAATAACATTAAATGGCATCAGATGGTTTGAGAAATGTATTAACTTCAAAAAGGTACCTTGAGAGTTGTCCAAATTAATTTGTATAAATTGTTCTTCCATCAATGTTGACCTTACCCACTCCAAACATCAACTCAATTACAGCCCCTCTCCTTAGCCACTCTCTCCCTCCAGATGCAAATTTGGATAAAAAACGCCAACTTAAAAACCTGTTAAAAACTCTCACTCGAAACGGCACTGCAGGGCAAATTACGCCAGCCTCTTTCAAAAGTCCACTTTAGATACTGAGAGGAGCAACGGTAATGACTTTGCTCAGTAAATTATTAGAAATAATATCCTGATTTGGAGGGTTTCATTTTGACAAACACGTCGGTCTTTGATTGGCTGAGCGGCTCTCAGTGCTCGTCCTTGCCCCTGCGCACAACCTGGCGGCAGCGTGACAGCGTTTCGCCGGTCAAGAGCACTCGAGGGCTCAACTCGCTGGTAACAGGTCAATAAACACTCACACGCAGAGCTGGGTGGCACTCTCCGCCGATTCGGCTCCTCTGTCTCGGCCGGCCGCGGCTTCCGAGCTGGATGGCATAACACTGCCTTAGATCTTCAGTGTGTGTGCACACACACCACACACACACACACACACACACAAACACTCACACCAGCACACACACCAGCGTTGATGTCCCAATCACAAATCGGTTGAGTCTGTGTGCACATCCACAGAGAGAGGCGTGCAGGGCTGAAGCAGATAGTGCTGAGCTGACCAGGGTCCCGCCGACACTACACTCTGTCTCTCTCTCACTCGCACTCTCACAGCCAAGAGCCCGGCGTGGGGAACTCTCAGACACAAGAAAAAGCTGCTTGTTGTTTTCCCTCTCTCGCTTACCCTCTCACTCTCCCTCCCCGTCTCTCTCTCTCTCTCTCTCTCTCTCGCTCTCTCTCGCTCTCTCACTCTCTTTTCTCTGAACGTGCAGAGGTCTGGGCCTTCTGGGGGATGCAGTTCCCAAAGTGCCTTCTGTCACTGCCGCAGCAGTTAAGCAAACTTTACAGCCAGTCAAGCCATCAACCAACACAGCCTATTTGCTGAGCAACAGTGGAGCTTTGTGGTTTGCCTCACAGTTGACAGTAAGTTATGAGCCCTTTGTGAACGAAAGGGAAGGAAAACAGAGATCGGAATTTGGCAGGAAAATATAATACAGAATTCTCCTGTCTGTGGAACCTGACTTTTTTTTTCGTGGAAACAATCAAGCATTGTTGGGGGAAAGAAAAGCAACCCTGACACATGAAATATAGTGGGGGCCCCCTTTTAGGAAAACAGTAAACAAAGCGCCATTCAGGCCAGGTCCTTTCTGTCATTTATAAAGATAGTTTCTTCAGAGCAGTCAAGAGTTTACAGCAGAGGTTCAGATTCAACAAATCAAGTGCAAAGTCTCCCACAGTCTGTGCTCGCTGAGCACGCTACTGAGACAACAGAGAATGCCAAGGAGTGTTTGGTGGTGGTGGTAGAGTGTGTGTGTGTGTGTGTGTGTGTGTGTGTGTGTGTGTGTGTGTGTGTGTGTGTGTGTGTGTGTGTGTTGGGGGGGGCAAGGGCAAAATGTTCTGTCTCACGGAGAGATACAATGAGTATATAGGAGATGGAGACGCGGGAAGGGGGGACCACAGAGAACAGAAAGAAAAGAGAGAGGGGCCCTGAAAAACTTGGAGCGACTCGCCAAAAAAGCAGGAACAATGGCTAATTATGGGGGAGTAATTTTGCGAAGGACAGGAAAGAAGAGACGGACACTGGAGTCACTGAATGGATTATGAAAGGAAGGGCCTATTCTGGCCAGAGGGACCGCGGGAGGAGGAGGACTGGGCCGCTCAGTCTTTCGGACTAGACCTCATGAGGTCATCATTGGCAGCCGGGTTCCTCCCAAAAAAAAAGAAAAAACTTCAGGCTGGTACAACTGCCGCATGGACATCTGGAATGTCGGCGCACACAGTGGCCTGCTTTCTCCGTGGCAATCCTAATTCCTTTCTTTTCCAAAAATAGGAAGCCTCGCCAGCACTGGTCACCCAAATTGGAAAATTTGCAGCGTCTAATGAAAAGAAAAGCAGTTTTGTTCCCTCTCATTCTCATCTCATAAATGGATTTCTGTGGAGGGAAGGGGGAGGAAATTACCTTCAACGCTGCTTTGATTAAGCGGCTCTATTCTTGGGCCTGGGTGGACAACAGCTCATTAGTTACAGTTAGACCCGCCCCTAATTCTAATGAGAGATTTTCTTCATTCTTTCTTTTTTCATCATTTCTTTCATTCTTCTCTGCCTGCTTTCCCATTGTCTGTTTCATTTGGTTGAGAATGCCATACAATATCACTGCAAACAGGCCACTTCTCTTTCTTCACTCCCTCCTCCCTCCCTCCCTCCCTCATGGACACACTCTACCTCTCTCTAGTTCTCCTTTTCCTTTACACTCCTCAGGAACACAGAATTAAAAAAAACAAGACTGGAGCAACAGCAGAAGAGAAGAGAGGGAGAAAAAACAGGGGAGTATTCTGACGGCGGCCACATTTCATGTGACACGTCAATTGGAAAATCAAAACAGGGGTAGTTCATTTGCTCCACCCAGATGAGGCTGTGTAAAAGGCCCTGATGAAGCCTGGCCACACCTCACAGATTTATGATTAAGCCTTATTATGTCGGGGGAAACTGACATTGATTGCCGATTTGAGCTGCCGCAGCCGATTCATCCGCTCCTGTTGAAAGCAAAGCATGGTCAACAGTGTGTGGAAAAGTGACAGGTTGGTTGTGGGTTTGGAGACGGAGGGGAGGGGGTGTTGGGGAGCTGTTGAATAAAAAGTGCAGCCTTACATGAATGCCTGGCACCCGTGTCTGTTTGGAGGTGGTTAAAAGTTACCGTGGAGATTGACGGCCGAAACAAAATTGAGGAGAGGAGACAAGGAACATAAAGGCAAACGGGCACCCCTGCCATTGGTCTGAGTAATTGCCCCGGAATCTGGTTCACAGAAGACATGTGCAGGCCCTGTTTTAGCAATGCTAGGCTGGTTTTGCTCAGAAAGCGGCACGACACCCGCCCTCTAAAACAGAATGTGAAACACGGCCTAATAAAATCAGAGGAGCTGACAGACGTGGTTGAACGGAGCGGTGTGTGCGTGTGTCTGTCTCTGTGTGTGTGTGTGTGTGTGTGTGTGTGTGTGTGTGTGTGTGTGTGTGTGTGTGTGTGTGTGTGTGGTGGGGGGGGGGGATTGAACTGCACATACATCCTGTCCCGGAGAAGCAGCACATTACTGGATTAGTCGCTGACTGATACAGAAAATGTCTCACCCGTCTGTTGCTAACCATGTGTCTGACCGCTCGTCTTTGAGCCTCGGCTACATCCTGGACTTGTCTTCCGCATGAAACAGCACAGTAGTCTCTTAAAAATGTTCCCAACAAACTGGAAAATATTTGCAACTCCAGTTCAGAGAGAAGCAGGAGGAGGAGGAGAAGGAGGAAAGAGAGAGACAGTGAGTGATAGAGACAGAGAAAGCAAGACGAGAAAGAGAGAGAGAGAGAGAACGAGAAACGAAGAAGAAAAAGGAGTGGAATGATTGGTGACTGGCTGGTAGTGGCAATGGGAGGGGAGCTGAGCTGAACTGAGCAGCACTGAGCAGAGAGGCCCCCTCTCCCTCTCTCTCTCTCCCTCTCTGTGTGTAATGCAATCCCCGTCTCAGCCACAGGCCTTTGGTCGTCAGGAGTAGTCATGTTGACTAACACCTTGGTCTGCGACTGGCTCCCCCTCCCCACAGCCTCCTTTCTTTTCTTTTCTTTTCTTTTCTCTCTCTCCCTCCCTCCCTCTCGCCCCCTTCTCTTTCTCTCTCATTTTTTTTCCTGGCAATTGCAGACGCATGCATCATGACAGGCTTTCAGAATGAAATCATTAACTAAATTGCTTTCTTAAAAAACCGCAAGTGTGCAACGGGGCTTGTGTATCTGTCTCTGGCCGCCGTCCACGGTGCTCTGGTTCCCATTCGCATGCTCTGGTGCGGCTCTGTTGTGGTCGCCTGCCACCGCAGTCCTTCTGCGCCTCGCGGCTCACGGCTGGGCGCGGGCTGCAGCCGCCCACCGACCGACACTCGCCGGGGCCAATATGAAATAATCGGGTAATCTCAAACTGCTCCTCCACAGCCCCCCTCCTCTGGCTGCGCACAAAGAGGCCCTTTGTTTCCTTGAGCTCCCGGGTCGCCCTAGCCACACGGGTCTCGATCACTAAATCAATCAAAAGCATATTAAACAAATAGAGGTTTCTATTTGAGGTGAATGATTTAAAAGGGCTGGGGAGAGTTCCACTGAACGCTGTGCGCAAACTGAAACCACTACTGTGAAAAGCAAACAATAACGGCACAGTGGCTTTATGCCTGTATTAGTAATAATGACCATTAGGTAATTCTTTTATACATCCTCAGCTAATCCAGTGGCTAAAATGAAATATTAAACCAACACGGGGGACTGGAAAAGTCACATAATGGATTAAGAAAAGATAAAAGTTGAAGAGAAAAATGAACAAGCCGAGAGCATTCAAAAGGTGTATTATCAAAAGAACTGAGGACAGTGCCTGCTCTTTGGTAACATTGTCTGTATCTGACTCAAATAGACTTAAATAACCAAAGCAAATAGCGAAGAGTAAATAGCTAGTGAAGGCCAGACAAATATTGGATATGGACTGAGGCTATGCGAGATGTGAGATGTGGATCTCCGCACAGCGACAACTCCCTTCTCACCCTCCCTCGCTCCCTCCCTTCATCCTTTTCTCTCTTTTTCTCTCTCCGTGTCTTTTTGCCTTTCTCTTCTACACCCCCCCACTCCCTTTCTGCCACCCCTATCTGTCTCTCACCTCTCTCTCTCTCTCTCTCTCTCTCTCTCTGTGCAACACAGCAGATGTGTCTTTCACAGCCTATGGAGTGTGCAACCAATCTGCAAACAATAGCCTGGGCTGACAAAGGTCGACTTTCGCAATATGCCAGTTATCAAGGGGCTGAAAGCCGAAAGGTCACACAGCAAAGCCACGTCCACCACGCATTCTACTCCAACACAGGTCACCTAAGTCTGTGTATTATGTTAGTGGGGCACCTCACTACAATGCTATCTGAGCTTTAAATAAGCTCGTTAACTAAGTTTAAGCCAGCTCTTTGACCTCACGTTAAGCCAACAGTTGGTGTAAACAAGTTCAATCCTATTATCCTAATAATACACACAAAGCCACATACAGTGGCCACAGGCTACAGGTCACTGGACGCTAAAGCCAGCCAGAGCCTTACATACTCACCTCGGAGATGTCTCACCTCTGACATCTTTGTGTTCTGAAAGCGTTGTCACAAGTTAATCCACTGGGTCAGAGAGGCAGTTTCAAAATACTTGTGCTTACCATTCCCCTTTAAAGACTTCACAACTGTGAAGCACTATGAGGTATAAACTGTGATGTACAGTTTATATTTTTAATAACCAATCGCTTTGACACTAGGAAACAATCTGAACCTAAATGAATGTGTTATTATTATTTCAGATGTTTGGTTGGAGCTTGTTTCTTCTGCTGTTGTTCCACTAAACCTCTTTAACTGTTCTTCGCGGCTCACGCTAAGGGAAAACAAACTTATAAATATATCTTTCATGAACAAAACTTTTTAAGTGTTTCCACTTTGAATCGCGACGTGTATAATTCATATGCATGCCGCCTCTTAAAAGCGACAAACAACACATTGGATCCAGCGCGATGAAAGCATAATGCCAGCAGATGGTCGCTCCCCTTTATTCCAGTGTCACTTTGACAGCAGATCAGTTTTAGGGTAAATATTTAACAGGCAGCCATTTACCCAGATACAATGTGAGTGTGTGTATGTATGTATGTGTGTATGTTTGTGCTTGTGTGTGCGTGTGTGTGTGTGTGTGTGTGTGTGTGTGTGTGTGTGTGTGTGTGTGTGTGTGTGTGCAAGGCTGAGCTACAGAGCATGTCAGAAAACACTCCCTCTAGGACTCATTTCTTAGGATGCGCGAAATAAACAAGACACGCGCCGTCATTCTGCCTCATAGGATGTTCACGTCGTTCGTTCATGCCCAAGTGTCTCGCAGCTCCCTCTAAGCATGCTGCACCGCCAAGGCAGTAAAGTGGCTTTTCGAGCATAGGTGATATATACGTTCGAGGAGCCCGGCGCGTCAGCCTCTCACCAGGGCCTGCCCTGGAGACTGAGGTTCCTTGCATCTGTCCGGTTGTTTCTAAAATCCCTCCGCAAACGTCACCGTGGTGCAGTCCAGGAAGCAGGCTGCCTGCTATAAACAGCAGCTCAAGCGCAAGAACTAAAAATAAGTCCAGGGCTTTTTTTTTCTTTTCCTTTTTTTCTCGAAAGACAGTCCTGAATTAAATGCAGCACGAGCCGCACACCAACAATTTATCCGTGAAGCCTGCTACATTGATTTTTACCATTTAAAAGCTCCCAAAAAAAAGGACAAAGTACATGAACTTGGTGAAAAGATGGGAAAAGCAGCCCAAATGCTTGTTTTTACGGAAACAGCCACTTCACAGCTCCCTCAGCCCTCTCAAAGCTATCTTTTAGCAGAGACACTTAAGGTTATTCTGCTAATAAGCTTGTTTTTTCTAGTATTATGATTGGCTACAAAATCAGGTATGCTGCAGCGGGAAGGCAAGAGTCAAGTGTAGATTTGCACACTTAAAGTCACTTTAAGGTTTCAGCACTTGAAGAGGAGCTCCACTGAAGGGGGTGGGGGATCAGTGTGGGAGTGTGTGTGTGTATGTGTGTGTGTGTGTGTGTGTGTCTGCATGTGTTTGTGTATGTGCATGTATGTGTGTGTGTGTGTGTCTGTGTGTGTGTGTATGTGTGTAACAGAGAGAGGTGTAGGAGCAGCAGCTCAGGAGGTGAGGAGAGGAGTGATTATGTGCTGAATCCACAGGGCATGTCTTCACAAGGACTGGCAGCGTTCCTTCACAGAAAGCCATGTGTCAAAAATTCCCACTTCCCCCTTTTTTCCCTCGTTCTCTCTCACGCCGTCGCCTAGACTGTGACACGCTTCCGCTCCGTCCTAGCAGCCCGGCCGCATTGCCCCTCTCGGGGATTGTGTCACAGCGCGGGGTGAGGGTTGGGGGGTGGGGGTTGGGGCGGTGACACGCGCGTCATGTTGAGTAATTCATAAACACCCTGCGAGGCGGGTGCCAGCGGTGTGGAGGGTGGCAAGGCTGTTTGCCATGGACATGGAGACACTAGCTGTGGGCACCCACCCGCGGCCTCCACCCTGCAGCCGCCCACACTAGTCGGGCACACAGCTGCTGCACCGGCAAAGACCGGTTACACACACACACACACCCATGCTCAATCTTACAATTTTTTCACTCTCACTCACACGCACACATGCACACACACACACACACAGCTACTGTAACAGACACATACAGAGCAAACACCAACATATCAACACACACACATCCCAATCACTCCACTCTACCCACCCCCACTCACCCACACGCACACACACACACACACACAGACTTAAAGAGAGAGAAACAAGCCAGCTCATAATGTGACTGTGATTTTTAATTGAGTTCCCCTCCCCGTAGTGCTTACTATTATCTCTGACTAATGGCATGCACTGGACCTCTCTCATTAGCCAAGTGGCTCTCCTCACCGGCCCTCTTGTTTGATACAGTTAGAGTTAATGCACTATGAAAAGCTCACCGAGAGTCATCAGCGATCTGCATATTCAATAACTTCCGTAATTACATGCGCAATTCATCAGATCCTATCTGATTGCAGGGGAGGGGAATGCGCCGAGACCGGGGGAGAAGAGGAGAGGTCTAATTCCTGGAGGACAGAAGTCTAATCACAAAACTAACATGATAATTGAAATCTGAATTGAAAGGTTTGGCTTGCAGTGGGAGAATGTCAGGTAGTGAAAAAGAGATGGGTGGAGAGGGGGAGCGAGTGCATAAGAGTGGGGCGAGCGAGAGAAAAAGAGAGAGAGAGAGAGGAAGTGCTTGGGGCTGAAGTGTGGCAGGAAAGATTGAAATAAAGAAATGGTGTGAAAGTAAGGCCGTTCTAGTTGGGTAAAGGAGCTAGACAGTGAGTCTCAGGGTGTTCCTCCGCATGTGTGGTCAAGACAGCAGAGTACACTGGAAGGCATCGGCTCTTTCACAAGACAATGCATCTCCTCTACAGTTTCACAAGAACACACCTCAGGACAAAACGTTGCATCATTGGGGTTTGAAGACTGATTTAGAAATGTCGACCCCTGCAACTATCTTTCCACTACCTATTTGTTCTGCAAATCAATTTGAATTCATTTAAAGACCACATTTGTCCCAGATTGACCTGCCTCAGCTGCTGTGTCCATCTTTAGTGTGTCCACTCATTCTTAGTGTGACCTCGGTGTAACTAGGGAGTAGACGTCAGCAGCTGCACACAACCAGCCATGAGCAGCAGCCCTCCTCTGCAGGCGTTTGGCTGGCCAGGCCTGAGTGCTGCCCGCCACACTGACTAAGCTTCCTGTTTTTCAGGCCGCCTCAGTGAGGTAACTGGTCCACTTGCGCCGCATAATACAGCCATTGTTAGCGCCGTACAGCGATGATGGTTTGTACATTGTATAGGATGCTCAAGACCTCAATTGACTTCCACAGTCCCTCAGAGCTATTCACGGCCCTTGTTTTCTCTAAACACAAGTTAAATTGGACAAATATGACTGGATCATATCTAAGCATGAGTTTAGATTAGGGTGGAAAAAAACAGATAATTCCAAGAATGGAGAAACACAGCTTTTGTATAGGCGGGCTAAACACCTGTGCTTCAGCATCCCAAAAATAGGCCTTCACTTGTGTTTTATCCAGCGAGAACAATTTTTGCCTTCAACATATTCTTATCAAATTAAAGATAATGATGTAAAACATCTCTTTTGAGTCTCAGACATATGCAGCTGACGATGACTTAACTGGATTTTGAGAGGGGAGGAGAAGAAGCAAAAAAAAGAAAATGAAGAATGTGTTTTGATGTGTTTCGAATGCTTTCATTCTTCTGGAAAACAACTTGCGCAGTCTTGCAGCGTGACTAGACAAGCATTATTGTACAGTACACGGGTCTCGGGACTGCAAGCAGGAGGAGGAGGAGGAGGAGGAGGAGGAGGAGGAGGAGGTGGTGGAGGGGAAGAGAGAGAGAGCTCTGGAGTGAGACTCTGCCGTTCTGCTCCCTCCCATCCCCTGACATCCACCAGCCACGGGCTCCACAGCCCCCTCCCCACCCCGATCTGCTGGATTCATAGTCAGCCCTCAATAACAGTTAATTAGTAATGCCAAATTCATTAACCCACGTTGCTGTTCCAGCGGCCCCTGCCGTAAATTAGCTTAATGTGAGCAGACATATTCCAGTTGTAATAAGGGGCATAAAATCTGAGGAGAAACACATACACTGAGACCGTAGATCATTGTCTGTGGTGCAGTAGGGGCCTCAAAGGACTACGTGCTCCCTCAGAGAGCCTTGAGTCTCTTTGTTTCCTTAACAGCAACTTTGAGTTAAAGGAGAATCACAAATGTAAATTCTTTAGTATGTAACATTTCTGTTCATTCTCTATCATTCAGGTTTACAGTTCTGAGCTTTGAGTGTATGGTTTGGCTATGCAAACATTTGTTGTAAAGTAAAATACATTTAAATGACATTTAGAGTATGAAAGAAATCCCTTATGGGTGAATTATATACGTTTTTGTATAGGCTGTTCATACAGCAAGGACATTTGTGTGTGTGCCAATGTATGTAAGGGTGAAAAAAGAAAGAGGCAGAAAATGTGCGTGCGTGTGTGTGTGTGTGTGTGTGTGTGTGTGTGTGTGCATGTGTACGTGCCGGCCGTTGCACGCACGGCAGCCGTGTTATCTGAGAGAGGGGTGAGGTGCCAGAGACAAATAGAAAAGTGCAGAAAGCTGTTTTCTCCCTCTGCTCCCTCTGCACAGTGGGAGAGAGAAGAACGAGTGAGAGAGCGAGCGAGAGTGCAAGTGAAAGAGTGAACGAGTGGAGGGGATGGCTGGAGGCAGTCCAAACAGCAACTGACAGCTTCTTCTAATTGGAGAAGTTATTTTTCTTCCAAATCTCTGGCATAAATCTAGTTTGTGTTTATTTAGAGTCAGTTAGGAACAAGTGGGTTTTGGCTGTATGGCACGTTTCCCCCTTCTCACTGAACTGTGTTATTTACCACTCCCCCAACCATTTCTCTTTCTTCCTCACACACACTCTCTCTGTTTTTCCTCCCTCTCTCTTTTTCTCCCTCATTCCCATTCTTCTCCTGTGTGTCTGAAGCCAGACAAGGCTACAGGTTCCATGTCTGCCTTGACTGCAGTGAACAAATGGAGGCGCAAAACAAACTGCTTTTGTAAAAGGGGACAACGACCTTTGCTGTCCTTGGTTTACGCACTGATCTTTCATCCCCTATCCCCCAGTGCTCCTGGCTAACAACTCACACCAAGGCGCCTATTAGGCCAGGATTCCACTTTTTTTTTAAAAGGGTCTTGTCCTTTCAGTGCAGAAGCTTTCTCTCTTTCTCTCGCCCTTTTTTTCAACGCCAAGGTGGTGGAAGAACACAAGTCCATTGTTCCCTCGCAGATGGAAGTTGGAGTTACTACGGCAACTGCTCTAATCCCTTCTTTTTTACCATCTTCCCTCATCTTATTGGCCTATCAAGTGCTACCTTTTAACTCGACGAGCCGGAGGGGCCAGCGGGCGAAGCTCGGCCCGGGCCTTAATTAGCCGCGATTTGAGCCGCACAGACAACATGATGAGCTAATCGAAATTTGCAAAATAATGACGTACAGGGAGCAGCCATTCCTTCTCCAGAGGCCCCGGCTCGAAGAATGATGATAATGAGGCCATTATTGAGGATCGGACATTAAAATGCTGCCTTGCCACCAAAACAGAGCACGTAATTGTTCTGGTGTTGTCCACACAATCAACACACTATTGTGGCTGACTTGAGGAATAAAGCAGTGGAGAATGGGTGCCATAATGATTGGTCTGTGCTGCCATGCAGGCCTGAAGAGAATTGTCTGGCGAGAAGGTCCTTGATAGACTGCTGATTTGTTGAAAGGGGTGTGGATGAAAAAAGTGTCCTTTCTCTATTTTCTTGCCCCCCCCTCCCTTGAGTTACCCTCGCTGGCGCTCAAACAAGCACAGAGCCGAATTAGCCTCCTGCCATTCATATGGTGAAAGGATGGAGCGACACTGGACCATCCTCAGCACATGGGGAGGCCCCTCGATGGCGGATCAGGTTTAAACAGCCCACCATTTATTTCTTTACCTCACCTCTCTGGGAGAGGGACAGAGGGGCGGAGGAAAGATCACAGTTGCCCTGACAACAACTGATTCCAAGCTGTCAAAAAAGTCCCCCCGCTCCCCCAACATCCCTCCAAGTCACCGAAGTAACTGAATATGACAAACAAAATAACTTACCACAGAAGATAATATCAACCGATAAATTGCCTAGCGCGGCGAATAAGCTAGTGCCCGAGTGCATGGGAGAGTTTGATTGAATTACCCCAATTAAATGTCAAACAAACTCGGGCGCAGTTTGTGAGCCGGGAGTTCAGGGGGGTATTAGTCACAGCGCCGACATGACGGAGGCCCGAGGAAGGCTTGGGGGATGAGTTTTTTGGCGGAGGTAAATGATTTAAACGCGTAATCAAACGCCAGGCTAACAGCGCTGCGCCTCCGAATGGCCCAGAGGGGCTGGATCAACTCGGCTCCTCTCTGCACCTTTTAAAAGTGCTCCATTGTGGCTGTGAGAGAGAGAGGGAGCATGTGTGTGTGTGTGTGAGAGAGTGTGTGTGTGTGTGTGAGAGAGTGTGTGAGTGTGTGTGTGTGTGGGGGGACGCTAAGTAGGCCCCTCTGCCTAGTCAACCTTCAGTGTGCTTCATTTATCTTCATCTTGTTAAACTAAATTAATTAACAATCTCCGTGTTACACACTTTCTCCTCTCATTACATCAAATAATGGCAGAGATGGAGGAGGAGGTCTCCCCACAGGGATTAGCCTGGGACTGCAGGAGACGTCTCTCTCTCTCCCTCCCCTCTTTCCCTCTCTCTCTCTCTCACTCTTACTCACCTTCTCCATGGCTCTCTACCTACCTCTCTCTCCTCCTCTATCCATTCACACTTCCTCTTTCCACAGCTCTCCATCTCTCTCTCTTCCTCTTTCTTTCCCTTACACCTCTCTCTCTCTCTTTATTATTAATTTGTTCTACCCTCTCACATCTGTTTCTTTACCTTGACCAATGTTCACATGTGCTTTGTGTCGAGTGAGTTATTTAAGGCAAATTAGCTTCAAATAGCTGCATTTAAAATAATTTTAAAAAATGGCATCATGACTTGCACTTTCGAAATAAGGTGCCACTGTTCTTACTAGAGTAGAGGCAACATTGTACATCATTTCAACTTTAAACTTTCTGTTACCTTTGAACAGTTCAAGTGTTTCAAAATGATAGGCATGTGAGGACATGTGTGTGCTGCATGCAAGAAATGTATCATCACTTTTCTGATCTACCTGACTATTGACTCAGAACAAAAGCAATGAGTCATCTTTGAAAAGGCAAAAATAGCCTGTCTTTGTGTTGAGCATGACTCCTGAAACCCTCCCCTGAGACCTCTCCTCATTAGGGCCACACTTTGTGTCTTCTAAGCCAGAGCTATGGGTGCTGAAAGACAAGACAACATGTCCTAACCAGGCACCGTGCAGAAATAGACAGTAATGGAGGCATGAGACGCCGTTTCTGTCATACTTGCACATAATTGCACTGACAGAAGCCCTTTGACACTATTTAGTCTCTTAATAAATGATGTTGTGATGTTATTCACCCCACCCAATCTCATCCCTCTCTCTCTCTCTCTCTCTCTCTCTCTCTCTCTGTCTCTCTCTCTCTCCTCTGTCTCCCCAGGACACAGGGAGCTCTGGCCAAGCAAAAGGGCAAACCTTGAGGCAAAGCCTGCCTTTAATCTTGCCCTGATTGTTGGAGCCTCCTCCTTCCCCCCATGGCCTGTGCGTGTGCGTGATATCGCTGCACTACGCTGGCGCCTCTCATGTAATTAAAACAGACACTGACAGAAGGATGTGGCTTAGGCCCGTAATGATGCATTTACTCCCATTAATCCTAGTGTTCTTGTCCCACTCTCACCCCAACAAACAACAAAAGGAAATCCCTTTTAGTTGCTGCTTGTTTTTTTTAGACTAAAATAAAATAATAATAATAAAAAAACATTTAGTGCATTTTGTGTTTGATCACATTTGCTGATTGTGTGGCTTATATCTGTAAGTGTGTGTGTGTGTTTCTGTTTGTGTATGTGTGTGTCTGTGTACATTGCACACCAAGTATATGTGTCATGGTCACTACAAGCAACTGTGGCAACGTGGCTATCCTCTTACTCTCCCCCCTCCTCTCCTAGCCCAGCCCAGAGGCTAGTTATCCGACCAACTGGGTCTCCTTCAACAGGTGGCTCAAGTCAAACTCAATCCTGCACTCTGTGGCTTTAGAGGGAAAGGGGAAATGGATGAGGGCAACATGCTGACAATAATCCCACGCGCTCGCCATGATCCTGCTCCCCGAGGTCAGAGTCAGTGTTGTGTTTCGCAATGCACGTAGCGCAGCCGTCCAGAGAACAATAGAGAGGACAGGGCGAATCAGAACCAATCAGAGACAGCCTATCTGACCAAATCTAGTAAATGTTAGTTACATGTGGTAATGTTTAACGGAGGGATCAAAAGAAGCTTATTTGCTGAGTCTATTCTCGACTTTACTTCTGTGTAGTGAGGTATGCAGCTGCCCATGTTAACTGACCTGACAGCACAAATGAACCAACATGTAAAATGAGTTTTAAGGGTTCAAGGAGAAGAGAAAAGTTAACAACAACTTTAAAGTATTAACTCTGGCTAACAACACGTAGTGAATTAAAAACAAACGTTGTAAATCCCTACAATTCTATTTCTTTTTTCGTGAGTGTGATTAGAAGGGATCATTAGAACATTGCTTTATTTGCCTGGGATGCAACGGATCTTTAAAAAAGGTTGATAATTCAATCAAATAAATGACCTTTTGAAACAAAAATCAAAGCGGATTCATTAGCTTTAGTAAAGTTGGGCTGACAGAGGCTTTGAAAGGCAGATGTTGCCATTGCCTATAATGAGACAGTGCTAATTAGGGTTCAGCACTCAAGCCTGTGAGAAGGTGGCTCGGCACAGGCAACAGCCGACGTTTGAATATAACCATTGCTATTTACTTCCTCTGTGTACTGACAGCACAGATTCTTAATTAGAGTCACAGGAAAGGATGACAAAATGTGCCTTCCTTACTCATTTTGACTTTGCGGTCGAGTACACCATACAAGCAGTACACTCATACACAGACACACAAACACACATGTGCACACACATACAAAAAAATACACACAAAAACAGGAACAGGAAACTAGTAAATCAAAAGTGGTGTATGTGCGTGTGTGTTTGTGTGTGTGTGTCTGTGTGTGCGTGCGTGTGTGTGCCATCCCCCACCCCGAGGCACCACCTGTGCAGTGTGTCAGGGGACGAGCAGGCGGGCGGGCGGATGGACAGAGGCATGCAGTGGGGATGAGGGAGGAGAAGAGCTCCATCTGTACAGGGACAGAGAGCACCGGGCCCATGTGGCCTGTTCAGTCGGAAGGCAGAGCGTGTTTACAACCTGCCTGTCTGATGCAACCAAAACACACACACACACACACACACACACACACACACACACACACACATGGTGCAGCATGCTGAGTCGTACACTCTTTGTGTGAGGGACTGTGCTCATGTAAAAACTTGTACACACGCACGCACACACATATGAGAAACGTACAGCTGGGATGCATGTCCCTAATATACACAAACACACAGCACAAATGTAAACACACCCCCACCTCTGTCTAGCGCCTAGCGCTAAGTGTGTGATAGGACAAATGAGGTTAGCCCCTAGCCCCTGCATTACAACAGAAAGCAACTGACCTCAGTAAAAAGCTGCTACGTAGAAAGCCCTCCATGTCAGCGTTTGGGGTTCTGGTAGGAAAAATACATAGAGAGCCATTTTAACTCTACACAACAACAACAACAACAACAACAACAACAACAACAACAACAACAGCAACAGCAGCAGTAGTAGCAGCACAGTATCACAAACACACATCAGCTTACACATCCCCTCCGCTTCCAGCCCCTGTTACATGCTACGTGTTAGCCCACTACAGAAACGACAAAACAGAAACTGGATCCTTTCAACCGACATTAATTACAGCTTCCTCGTCAGGAACAACGAGCATTTGCGTAGCGGCTTGGAAGCTGCGCTCAGATGATACGCTATCATTACGGACTGCGGAGGGTTTGTGCAGCAGGGGCCCCCGGGTGGGTGAAACGAGGGCCCCTCCCTGGGCTCTCCTCCCCCGCCAGCCAGCGAGGGAGCGAGCGAGTGGAGCGCTGCGGTCCCCCTGAGGAGCGTCGTGTGGTGGTCCAGCTGCAGACCATGTGTGGCAGGGGCCACTGTGGCTTCTGGGAGCCTGACCGCAGGGGCCCCAGCCCTAAGCCGTGCCGACCAGAGCAGCGGCGCGCTCCGCCAAGGAGGCGGGCAAGGATGTGGTCATGATGTCACGGCGCACAGAGGTCGTTCAGAAGCCTCGCCCGCAAATTTGGGAGCACGTGTTCAGCAATTGCACACGGCAGGATTCTATTAGCCTAGCACCCCCCACAACTCCCTTCCCCTCCCCACCCAACTCCAACTCATTTCTCATCTCTCTGAAAAGCCTTTGCGTAAAAACAACCAAATAAATGACATAGATGCTTTGTTGAGGGACAAGTGTAGGACACACAAGGGGAGTGACAAAATAACATCTGCAAGGCAGAGTGAAAATGAGGCTCACTTTGATTACACACCCATGACCCACGGGGACCAGATACGCCTGTCCACTTCTGATGGCCTATGGCATTGGTCAGGCTTCAACTCCATCCATTTATGCTATTGCTGAAAGTGTGGCACCGATGTGACGACAGAGGAGGAGCGGGCAGAGCTGTACCCGCTGTACCCACTCCTCTGCTTGTGACAGACAGTCTTTGCATTTTCCCCGGGCTGCATTTTTTTTTTTTTTTTTTTTTGAGAAATGCAATAGTCGGTAGCAGAAATTCAAACAGTGCTGCAACTAATTAGTGCTTTTCCCATGCTTTCAAATCCTGCTCCCTCCCAATCATCCTCATGCATAACACACATCACAGTAAGACACAGCCAGCATCTTGGTCCTAAACGCTTTCGCTTTTTGTGACATGGGCGTAATTTGCCAAACAACACCCCCCACCACCACCACCACCACCACCACCGACACACACACACACCCCTGTCCTCTCTCTCTACCCCTCCCCTCCCTTCAGCTCTTCCGTGTCTCTGCCTGAACTCATCTCTCTGTGGCGCTTCGCTCAGTGCCGGGACTCTGGAGACAAAGCCTCTGAGAGAATGGAAAGAGTGAGCATGAACTCAAGGACACTGCGCCTTTCAGGCCGTGGACAGGCAGCCAGGCACTTAGCAGGGCCGGCGCAGCCGTGAGGCCCTCCGGGCCTCCACCGACACTTTTCTCACCGCCGAGAGGACGCTAGGGTGGAGGAGAGAGGACAGCAGAGGAGAGGAGAGGGGGATGGGGGGGTCCCAGGCCCAGGGCTCGCAGGCGGCTAACGCAGGAGGGAGACGGGTGGCGTCCACAGCAGCAGCAGCTTTGGCCGGCAGTGACAACGTGAGAAAACAACAGTATGAACGCGGCATGACCAATCAAGCGTGTCTCCTCACTGCTTCGCCCAGGAGTGTTAAAAACACACACACGCACGCTCGCATGCACACACTCTCACTCTCGCTCTCACTCACACAAAAGATACACACTTGAGGTCAGCCGATATTTCACCTATTCTCCACTACACACACACACTCACACAACTCTTCTGTTAAGGGCCAAGAGAAAAGAGCAAAATAGCTCATGAACATCAAGCAAAGTCAACTATCATAGCATAATATACATAGGAAAATCTTAAATACATATTAAATATATATAATAATATGAAAAAAAACAGTGAAAATTAAAATAAGGAAATTATTACAACATTTGTTTATACTAAAGAAAGGTTTTGGATGTGTACATGGGAAATGCATGAAGTCAGAGACGACAATATTTTTTATGCAAACCCATCAGTCAACATCCAGACATGGAACTGCACCACAGCTAATACTTCAGAAGAGAGAAAACAAGACCCTTGAGGTAAGATCCCTCTCTCTCTCTCTCTCTCTCTCTCTCTCTCTCTCCTTCTCTCTCTCTCTCTCTCTCTCTCTCTCTCTCTCTCTCTCTCTTTTCTCTCTCTCTCTTACTTAACTCTGCTCAGCCACCACAGCGCTCCAACAACTCCTCTCCCCAACTCTCCTCCCTCTCTCCCCCACCCACCCTCTTCATTTCTCATCTTTGTCGTCATGCCCATCGCTCTCTCTCCCTCTCTCTCTCTCCCTCCCTCCCTCCCCTGCTACCTCAGCTTAGCTCTGCCTGCTCCCGAAAGCCCCATTGTGGTCATGGAGACAACAGCGGGCTGAGGCTGGGGGAGAGGTGCGGTTTGGAGACGGCCGGCAGGAAAAAGTGACGGAGGCACAATGTGCTTGCTCTTCTCTCTGTGTCTCCGAGCGGCTAGGGGTGCCAAGCTGGGTTTGGCTGGTGTGGGGGTGGTGGTGGTGGGGCGCGGGCTGTGTGGAGTGGGAGGTGTGTCGGGTGGAGGGACGAGAGGGGGCTGAAAGATTTAAATTTAGAACAGGCCACATTTCAAGGGCAATGTTTTGTCGAGTGCAAGAAAAAAGAAAAGAGAGAGAGAGAGAGAGAGTGAAGGAGGACAGAGACGGGCGTTAAAAGACAGCGCAAGCAGCTCGCCGAGGCCCTTCCTCTCGTGGAATCGACCCCTGCCAAGAAGCGTCTCCGTCCAACCAACGCCACTCTCCCACCATCTGCAACAAATGTGCTCCATTAAAGCAGTACCATATGGACAACAAGCTAGCTATTAACACAGCTCCTGAGCGTCCCCCCTAACATAGCACAGATTTTCGAACTTTCAGTCAAATTGACTGCTGAATTAATTCCCCACCGCAGCCCATGTGCGCCTTGGCAGGGAGCGCGGCCTCCCCCTGCCTCGCTCGTCAGGAAGGCAGGCAGGGCAGGCTGCTCCGCGCTCTGGATGGAAACTAACGGGCAGCCCCTGCAGTTCCCACTAGCAAAGAGCACTTTTTTCCCTCCCTCCCTCCCTCGCTCCCTCCCTCTCCAGCTCTGGCTGATGTGTGGTTCATAATGGCCACCCATGTTAGATGGAGAGAGAGAGAGAGAAGGGAGAGCAGGAGAAGTATAAAAAGGAGATTAAAAAAGGGGGAAGATGAAAAACACTTTACTGTGTAAGCATAGTGGCCGCGTCTTCAGAACGCGAAGAGGAGAAGATGTGAAACTGTACTGACACACTCACACACACACACACATGCAAGAGCGCAGCAACAGTCACTGGGTGCCATGCATCAGTTCTTCCACCGTGATGGTGACTCTTTCTGTGCCAAGATGGGACTGATTAAGTCCCCGAGTGTTTATGTGTGTGTGTGTTTGTTTGTGTGTGTGTGTGTGTGTGTGTTTGTGTGTGTGTGCATGCATGTGCGTGTGTGTGTATGTGTATATATGTGTGTGCGTGTGTGTATGTGTGTGTGTGCATGTGTGTGTGTGTGTGTGCAGAGGCCGATAATCCCTGTGCACACAGCGTCCGTGTCAACGCCTCCGCCTCTCCACTGTGAGTAAGGCGGGGACCCCACCCACAGACTATAAAGCCCTACTCTTCTCCGAGAAGCATTACGCCACCAAACTTGGAGTCCGCTATTCTCCTCCGCAGTCAAAGGCACATGCAGGGCCTGCAGAGCACACACCAAATCAATTACCGCACTGTGGTTTTAACCCGACCCAAAGGTTCACAAAAATTTCTGTTTGTTTGTTTTTTGCCCTGTCACAGCCCCTTAGATACAGTGCATAATTGGTGTGAGGGAAAAGAAAGAAAGAATGAGACAGACAGACAGAGAGAAAAGGAGAGAGAGAGAGAGAGAAGGAAGGAGAGAGAGAGAAGGAGAGGGACCAAGAAACAAAGTGTATATTTTCTCCTTTTCAAATGCCTGGATGTTTTGAATGCCTTCCTCCAACAAATATTAGTGGGGAAAAAAGGTTATAATGGCCTACACGTGTTTTTCCACATACAAATGGCTGCTTGTGTCTAATTACACAGTAGCGTACACAATCCACAGGCCCTGTTTGATCTCTGCCTGTCCCTGTGGCCGCCAAACAAGGGGGGATTGAGTGATGAGATGTACCAATAATACGCCCCATCTAATTATGAAATCTCCAGTGCTGACTCCACCGCACCTGACCACTCAATGACTACTCAGTGAGATGAGGTGAATGTCAATGGGAGGGTTTAATTGAGGATGTTATGGCCAGTTTAGGGCCTGTCTGCATGGAGTCAGCCTTTTGTCTCTCTCTCTCTCCCTCCCTCTCTCTCTCACACACACATACACACACACATACCCATACAGAATGGATATCCCTCTCTCTTCTCTTTCTCTATCTTTCTCTCTCTCTCTCTCTCACACACACACACACACACACACACACACACACAGACAGACACACACACACAAAGACAGACACACACACACACACACACACACACACACACACACACACACACACACACACACACACACATACCCATAAAGAATGTCTATCCCTCTCTTGCTTAATCATCTAAATTCAGCTCAGCTCTAGGGTGTGAAAAGAAAGTTCACATTAAAGGGCTTCGGCTCTTGGCTGAGAACGATATTAAGATCCCCTTGTTGCGCGACGATTACATTTCTTTTTGAACATAAACCAACCTCCTGGTGTAATTGCCTTGTCATTCAGAAAATATGTCATAGAGGAACAACTACAGTATCTTAATTTCAGTCGATTAATTAATCAATGATCCCAGGAGGTGTAGATTTATGGGGAGGCCCCTGTGGGTTGGGAAGGGAAGGAGGGAGGAGAGGTGAGGAATGGAGACACTTCATAGGGCTGTGTTTGCAAATGGAATAACCATATTCTGAGCACAGGTTACACAACCAATTGGTTTTATTCAAACACTTGAAATAAAATGTCTTCTAAACCGACTGAACAGTAAATTTGTAGAATAATTGCTGATAAGCTATTGCTGATAAGCTGTTGAAACGGAAATTATGCAGCTATTTAATGCTCAACATTAAATAGACATTCCCCCCCCCCCCCCCCCCCCAAATGTTCCCGTAAAGTCATATTCTGTGGGAAAAGGGAGGTGCTGCAGTTGGACAAAATGCTGACTGGATCAGCAGTGGGTCAGACAGAGAGGGGAGACGGTGAAGAAGGGGACAGACAGGAGACTCTCACTGTCTCACTATCATGGCCTTGAGAAATGAGGACTCGAAATCAACCCTGTGGCTGCGGTAAATAAAATTCAGTATTTAAGACTGGCCAATGACAGTCTAATTAAATTACCATTTCAAACCTCACTGTTCAACAGGGGGTGGGTGTGAAAGGGCTTCTGACAGCAGTGGGAATATTAAGGAGAGAGAGAGAGAGAGAGAGAGAGAGAGAGAGAAGCTAAGATACCAATATCCCCAAGGGTGTCCCCCATGTCCACACACTGTCAGATGAGAAGACATGGTGAAGTTAGTCCCAACAGACATGCAAACATTTTACACACACACACACACACACACACACAAACACACACACACACACACACCTTAACTGATCCAGTGCTAGAGTCCCATCTTCATACCCACTCCCCCACCAAGCACTGGGCTGGCAGATGAGAAGTGAATTAATTTGTGTGAAGCACTCCAACATTAGTAAGGTGTGTTGGAAGGTGTCTGCTCATGTTTCAAATTAAACGCACTGCTGGTCAGCATTAGCACCTTGGTGCCCGGCGGCAGCCATTTGCCTCCGACACCTCGGGGGTTGGGGAGCGCCGGCACGGATTTGCCGCTCACACCGGAATAATTAGAACATGTCAGGAAGAATTAATTTCCTCATTTTTCAAAAGGATACACAGAAATTACCATGTTATTATATGACAGGGTCCCTGGGAGAATTGTATTAAATTTGATTTCTAGCGCAGCCCACACAACAAATTAAAGTCATAAATAAGATGGAAGGAAGCAGGGCACCGAGCATATGTTTATGGAAACGACTGAAGCCAGGGGAGCAGAAACAACTATCTTCATTTCATTTTATTTAAATCAGGTCGACACTGTGTGACTGAATGACAGTGGCAGCTAATGGAGGCCAGATGAGGGGGCTTACTGATAGCCTTGCCCAGATGCAGCCACTTTAGCAGGGGCAGACGGAGCACCTTACCCCCCCAGGCTCCCACACCCACCCAACCCTAGTCGAGAGCTGAGGTGCTACTTTTTCCCTCTTTAACCCTCTTGGCTAGAATTCATGCAGCCGAAAAAAAATCAGACAAAGGCTTCCAGTCACCAAGGGCGATAGTGCTGTGCTTCTAACTAGTGATATATGCCAAATATCACAGCGCTAACACGCTAAGTCTTAATTTTCAGGTTCTAAGTGAGTTGTAGTGATTCAATGAAGTTATAAACTAATGGCATTACACACCATGCCCAGGTCAAACACCATTAGCTTTGGGTGTCACACTCATGTTGAGTGATTCAAATAAGGTATTACACTAAGATGCATTCTGTAGCTTTTAACTGCCACATCTGAAATTGGACTGCCATCCTGAACACATGAGCAGTTTTTTTGCCGTATACAAAACTAAACATCTGACATATGGCAAGAGTAAAAAAGAAAACTGAGATGATTCACTTGGATGCTACAGAAGATTTTTCTTTTTTTTTGGTTTTCATTCTGCGAATCCAGTTGGGTTTATCTTGCCTTTAATTCAAAACGGTTACTACCGCCACTTAGGGGAGCAGCCTCGTGAATGAAATCCAAACTTACACGCAGATCTCACTAGCGCTCCAGTATGCCAAACATGACATGGTGAGGAGGAGAAAAGAAAACCTCCAACTCCAGAGTGTTTCTTCTTTTTTTCCTCTAATGCTACTCTTCTGTCTATCAGACGTGCGATCAGACGCCAGCCACACTCGCAGAGATGGCTTTGATATGCAACGATGACCTCAGCGCCGTCTCATTTCGCCATTTGTGAAGGCCAGCATAAACATATCTCTTTAACAAGGAAGCCACGGCTCCCCCGGCCTCTTTATAAATATTCCCATTACGACTCCAAAAATACTCAGAGCGAGCGAGTGAGTGAGGGAGTCGGAGTCGTCCTCTGTCTTTAGTAATACAGTGAGAAACATGCAAAAGAGTCCATAAAAAACAGACTGAAGCATTTACAAGGTACACAAATTATTCATGATCTGTTTGTGTGGTTTTTTGATTGTCTCTGTTATTTAACAAGATTTTTTTTAAATATACTGTATATACTGTACACACCTTATAAAAACCTAAACACTAAATCTAATAAAAGTTAGGAAGGAAAACCTGGTAAGAGAGATTAAGTGGCAGTTTATCGTTCTCTCTTTACTGCAAGCGGAAATACTTGCTATTGTTACTGACTGGCACAGCTGAGGGCCTTAAAAACCCTCCCCATTTTATTTACATGAGCCCCCTTAATCAGAGGCATGTTGTGGCCTCTGGTGGCACTGATGTCAGTAGTTGCTCTTGTATCTTTGCTGAACCTGATCGCATGGGCCAAATGCACAGTCACATGTTTCTGTCAGTCTCTCAGACTGACCAGGCCGCGCCCGCCCGACTGACTCCCTTCCTCTGCAATCCGTCTCGTCTGCTCCGTGATGCTCTCGTCTGTGACAGCGCTGCTTATCTCAGTACAGCCCAACTCACGGGGAGGGTGGGAAGAATAAGAAAGACTTTGTAAACTCTTTCGAAATGGCCGTCATTAGGAACAAGCACTCCGCTGGGACCCACAAACTTTAAATAATTTGCGAATCAATTAACTGGCTCCTCTCGACATAACGTGGGGTTTCACACCCCTTGGGTCGGACGCATTATCAGCTGGGGAGAATTCATTGCGTTTTGGGAGAAAAGTTCATGGTTGAAATCATTAATTATTTTTACAGGACTTTTAGTTATGCATTGCTTTCGCACACAGCTGGGTGAGCCAGGAGATTAATGAGACGTTCGGGTCCCGTTCCTCTGCCGTATTTAGCTAATAGGTGAAACTCCTGTCTCTTCAGTGCCGTCTGCACCTTGAAAGGAAGGAAGGCAGCCAAGTCTATATTAGGTTTTATTCTTCAGAGAATTAAATAAAGCACATCAAGCCATCAAAAGAACCATATATCCAATAAACCTTGGCAGGGGCCAAGACCCCAGCTTTGGTAGCCTGTTGCTAGGATGTTAGGTCTTACAAGGGTGATTCAACATGGCAGAAAACGTCAACTATTAGATGATCAATGGCCTCTCCACCGCCAACAACCGGTTGTTCAGACTAAACTGACCACTGCTGTGTCGTGCAGACAGGTTTGTGCATCTTAGTACATCGTCAGGGTTATTTGCTGCTACAATGTCTACTGTGTGTGTGTGTGTGTGTGTGTGTGTGTGTGTGTGTGTGTGTATGGAAACATTCAGCTGAGAAAGAAAAACCAGACTGTCACCTTGAGATTCAACACCTGTGCACAGGCCTGTGGAGAGTGGAGAATAGGAGAGGAAAACCTTGTGGGGCCTGTGAGTTCATGAGCCGCCACCAGCAGATGCTGCTGTTGGATTTTTCCATTGGAAAAGGCAGCGGATCATAAGGGGGATCGTCAAAGGATTCACTGCCACACATATTCTACAGTGACACTCAATGACTCTCAGATGTTTCCAGAGAGAGAGACGAGGAATTTCTTTCATTACAATGTAATTGGATTTTCAACAATTAAATCTTATTCTAAATTCACAGTGATGAAATCTTATGTTCCTTGGGAGCTATTGAAACAGGAGATTTTAAGTGGTTGATGAAATTAAAATACCGACGACAGCATCAACAATAATGAAGGAGGGGGGTCAGCCCTGAGGAGGGGGAGAGAAGAGAAGAAGAGAGGAGAAGAGAAGAGGAGAGGAGAAGAGAAGAGAGGAGAGGATGAGAAAGGCCAGTCTGCCAGTGGGAGACCAGACCCACCCTGAGGTTATTCATTTTCATTATCACTGAGAGTGATATTTATATCAATTCTTGCCAGATGACTCCTTGAGCCATTCTCCTCTGGGGACATCAGCGCAGAGATCAGTGAAATCCAAAATGACTGTCGGCTTCCGCTGCTTTGATGAGATGAATGGCGGCCGCCGACAAAGGCTGTGTTCGGATCCGCTCGGCGGCTGAGCTCACACACACTCAGGTGTTTCCCAAATGAGCTTGCACGCACAGGAGCAAGCAAAACACACACACACACACACACACACACACACACACACACACACACACACACACACACACACACACATACACAAGAAGCATATTGCCCAAATGCCTTAGCGCCTCGTTTTATGATTAATTAAACATGCAGATTAAAGTTGCAAAAGAATTTAGATTAATGAGTGCATAAGGCTTCTCTGATGGGAGAGCTTGGGGAATTGGATGCTCGGAAGAGCGTCACAATTCACAATCTAAAATGAACAAGACAAGGCTCCATGTTGAATCGTGGCCCTTGGGGCTGAAGCCTGGCAGTCGTTTCTAACCTGACCTGACAGCTTTAAAATAATGTATCCATCCAAGAAAAGTTTGCCTACTTCCTATTTTTTTTTTTTGTTGGACATAACATTTTCCAGTGTATTATGTGACGCTTCATTATGTGTTAAGCTTCAACAAATGTTACAAAAAATGTGGTAAAATATAGTGTGTATGCATTTTAAGGTATTGTTTCATCTGGAGGGACTACATTTACAGACAAATTATTAAAAATAGAAGTGTGTATAACTCACAGTTCTGGTGCAACACACACACACACACACACACACACACACACACACACACACACACACACACACACACACACACACACACACACACACACACACTCACTCACTCACTCACTCACTCACTCACAGTACTCACTCACATTTCCAAACACTTGCCCAACCTGGGTGTGTGTAGCCCAACAAGGCGCACTCTGTTACCCTCCCTGCTGGATGCTAGCCAGCACATAGGGCCCATGTTTACCATTCGTAGCCAGTCATTTTCAATCCAACAATAACGGTTTCATTCCCAAAATAGAGTGAACCTGCAACTTATCAATGTTAATATCTGTGTTCGCAGCCCTAATGCGACACAACAGACTGGGTCTCTGTGGCAAAGCCTACTTGTCCACTCAGTGCTGAGAGCTGCTACTGTGCACAGGTCTGGAGCCTTGGAGCGGTCAGTTGCTGTAACACTGCCCGCTACTCTATTTCATTCTCATCTCACTTTCAAAACCGTCCTTGTGTAAATGCCCTGCTGTTACCTACATTCCGCAAAACACTCAAAAAAAGGAAAAAAAGATTTCACCCTCTTTTTAATGATCAATGGAACAGCAAGAAACCTCGAGCGAATATATAATTTAAATATATATAATAAAAGTGTTTTTGTTTTGGCGCAGTCTGAAAAAAGGCAGTCTGGCTATGACTTAAATATGGGGACTGCAGACCCTTAGCCCTGCATTTATCATTATATATTTGCCTCATGTTCATCTGTCTGTACTACCAATGGCAGCTGCAATTCAGCAAGACTGACAAGCCACGCAGACAAAGGTAGTAATCATTGCGGGGTCTTTGTTCAGTTGGCCTTCTGTCTGCTGAGAGCACTGAAAGAGATCCACGTCTCTGTCAACACAGACAACCTAGCCATCGAGGATGGGTTAAACAACACAAACACACACTATGATGACCAGAGACGAGGACTACAGAAAGACAGTGAGATAGACAGAGCAAGAGAGAGAGAAGGAAAGGGGGGGAAAAGAAACTGGCAAGGTGAAAGATGATCCATCCAAAAGAAACTGTTTGAGGAGAAATTGTGGGGATAAAGTGTTGGTATTAGTAAACGGCCATGAACTTTGAGTTGGGATCTGTTTTCAACACACATGCACACACACACACACACACACACACACACACACACACACACACACACACACACACACACCTGACCTCATTATGCAGGGCCAACAAGAGCTCTCTTCGTGGCTTAATATAACTCTTTCCTGTCTCTCATCTCCAACTGACATTTGAAAAAAGATTAATACAAACCATACCTTCTGGGCTTGTATTTACTTAACATTAACTAGAGTAACACTTTCCCCGCAGATATGATCTTTATTACGACCGAGGCAGAATAAAACCTCCCATTTAAGACATATTGTAGCAATATAGCAGTGGCCGCACAGCAGCACGGTTTCAGAGAGAGGCAGCGGCTGCAATCCCTTAAAAGGCTCCTTTCTTCATAGCTCTGAATGTGCTTATTGAAGAGACAGGCCACCATAAACTACCCATAACACAGGCCCACATTTGCATAGAGAGGAGCATCAAAAGCACTCTATATGGGAAGATTGAGGTGTGTGTGGAAAATGAGAACGAAAACGAGCACAGTCACCGGGACGCAGATTAAAATATTTGGATGATACAAACCACCTAATATTCAGCCCTAACTCAACCGCAACTGATAACACTTCTCTTTGGGTAATAAATATGGCACGTGTGGATATTGGGTAACGTGTCTCGCCGTTTTATTTACTGTAAATTTAGCTTTGTGTGCGGAACAGAAAAGAATGCTGCCGGGGGAAATAACTCCCCTGTCAGTGCTGAGGCTTTTGTGAGTGACTAATATATGCAGTTAAGAGGAAATTCCGTTATGACTTGACAACAATCAACAGGACCGTCACTATTAATACAGCCGGGTGCATGACCAGCCGCACTCCTATTTAACGAAGGTGTCGAGCCAAACAGCCTTTAGAAAACAGATCAAAGTGACACGGAATTGAAATGGAGTGAAACTGGGAAGAGGACAGGAACACACAAACAAGGAGAGCAATTTCACAAAATGAGGAAAAAGCTGTACTCACACTAACAGAAAGACTTGATCCCCAACTCCCAGTGACTACTGGTAAGAAGATTTTGAATTCATGAAAATGACCTGCAATTACAAAAGAAGAGAAAGAATCAGTACAAATACTCTACTGAGACAAACATGAATATGAACGTTATATTCTTTCAATTCCATTCATACAATTTCAAGGTGACTGAATCCATTTTAAACATCCAATGCCACTCTTCTAAGGAGCTGAATCAATTTTTTATACATCCACACAGGGACTTAAAACAAGCACAGACAAAGAGCAAGAGGCAGAGAGGTATTCATCTTGTGGAAAGGTAGACATGATTATTTGAATGTAAGGAAGAGTAGCAGCTTAGTGCTGTATTACTGTCAGCCACAGAGCTGAGGCAAAGCAGTCGTCCCCTGGCTGGACGTGCAGTGGATATTCTCCTGTTCCCCTGCGGGACCTGATCCGAGACAATGTTTACAATCCACTTCTCTAATACCTCATCAATCTGTCCCTGTGCTGTTTGATTCCCCTAATAAATGACTTTCATATAAAGTGCTTGTTTCATTTCATTTCTCTCTCTCTTTCATTCCCGGTTTCTACACCCCCCCTCTCTCTTTCTCTCTCCCTCTCTCTCTGTCCTCTCTTAGTCTGCGGCCTGCTAATGATTTATTTAATAACATGCTTGGCTTGTTACTGTGCGTCTCTTGAAGTCCACCAAAAACACAGCGCTCTACCGGGGAAACACAAATAAACAGAAGCGCCTTTAATGTGGACGCACCCATTTTGCCATTATCTAACCCCAAAAGTGTTTTTTTTTCACATAAATCTTTCCACCTTCGTCACTACAGAAATGAGAGGAAGGAAAACCATAAATATAAATATTATATACTTAAATATATTTATATATTTTTTTATAAATACTAACATATATATATATATATATATATATATATATTTATCTATATATATATATACACAGTAGCAATATTATATATTATATATATATATATAGTAGTAAAAAATATAGGATAATTATGGAATAAACCAAATGAAAAAGCCACAGAGGGGAGAGGGTGTAGGGCTGCTCTGATGCTTGCTAGGCACAAAGCTCATTGATGTTCATTTTCACACATTATTATGTTTTTCACAACAAGCTGCGATCTCATTAACATCTGATTTATACAATTACCCTGCCACAGCAGTGCCAATTACACCAGGACACAGGGTTTTAAGGTCAGGCTTAATTGATCTGACTGCAAACTGTAGCACTGTACCTACATATCCAGTGGCATGGCTATGGAAAGCACGTAAAAAAAACACACATGCACACACACACACACAAAATAGGCACAAACAAATCCAGGGAATAGTGACGTTTTTTTATTTTATTTTGTACCTTTGTTGCTATGGCATCACAACAACATAAAAAAGCGAAGAAAAGAAAGCAAGAGAATGTTCTGGATGTTAGTGTAAGAGAGAGGGCAGAGAGATGGAAAGCCAGGGAGATGCGATTGTCACGACAACAACCTTGAGGCTGGAGGTGACAATGGACGAGAGAGGACACAGACTGACCCTGCTGAATGGCAAGCCATATCTTATATAGTGCCTTTAAGCCAACAGCCTGATACCGCTTCTCAAAGGAGCAAAGAAAGAGTCAGACAAAGTTCCACACATTGCACTCACATCTATATCATTGCCCACAAACACACAAACACACACACACACACACACACACACAGAGAGAGAGAGAGAGAGAGAGAGAGAGAGAAAGAATTTACATCAATAAAAACAGTCTACATTGCACACCCATACTGTCTTGACTAGGGGTGATGATTCAACAAATGATGCTCCCGTTTGTGAGACATATAACACCAGACTAGTTCCTGTTGTGCCTTAATAAATGAGAGCTGTTTAAATCGCAGGGGGTAGAGAATTAGCAAGTGTTTTGAATTTATAATCTGATGCTAATTGAGAAAAATCGACAAAGTGTCAAGCGAAAAAAAAAATCTTCCATTTTGTATTCATGCCTTATTTAAGCTAATCATTTGTCTGAGGGAGCATAAAATACTTCTGATTAGGATTAATAAGATAATGGTATTACGAATTACTAAAGAAAGGCAATAAGCCCTGCAGTCCAATGCGAGCACATGGGAGCGTCTATTGTAATTGTACTGGCTGTTTCCCCTTCAGCCTGGGCATGGGAGCTGAGAGCAATGGCACAGTGGCTCCCTTTGGACCGGCCCTTCCTTTCTCTAATTAGGCGATCATGGATTCATTACACAAAGCCCAATCAACCCCCGGCCTGTTTTATTAGTTTCCCAACAGTTTTATTACCAAATCATTGTGTCCACAATTACCGTTGAGGCTTTTTCATGTGTCTGCCTTGTTATTTTCTTTGCTTCCACTGGCACAAAAGACAAGCAAGGCAGAGTCATGCAAATATATTGTGGATTTTTACAAACACACACACATACACAGTTAAACACATTAAACACAAAAAACAGAATGTGTCCGTGTCCGTGTGTGTGTGTGTGTGTGTGTGTGTGTGTGTGTGTGTGTGTGTGTGTGTGTGTGTGTGTGTGTGTGTGTGTGTGAAAGATAGATAGAGAGAGAGATGAGAGAGAGAGAGAGAGAGAGAGAGAGAGATGACAGTCACCAGCTGGTTTCTCCACTGGAGCACCCCTGCCATTGGACAAATTACCAGCCAAAGAGCCAAGCTGCTAATTCCAATTGCAGCCCATGTGGTGGGTCAGTGGGGCTTCAGAATATGCCACATATCAACACCACCAGCAGATCCTACAGGAAACTATGCGTTCATCACACCCGCACACAACGCAAACACAAACACAAACACAGACGCATCTACATGGGACAAGCACTTTTACAGCAACCCCAAACACCTTAGTTGGTCAGCTTGTGGAAAAGGCCACTACTGCCCAATAGAGGTCTTTCTCTGTTGTCCTACAGTAGGTGTGGTAAAAACACCAGGGTCGAAACAGACACATCCGAGTCATTTCATCAAAACAGAAACTTGGCACTTTGGGCGCGTGGACTGCGACTGCAGAGGGGAGGTGGGGGCGGAGCTGTGCGACACTCTTCTGGCGTGGTCACCGCCCAGGCAGGAGCATCTGTGACACACACTCCCAAATCGAATGAACCTTCCAAATTCCAGGCATGTGTTCACGTACAGTAGGGGGGTACGGCCCTGATTGAATTAGCCCGGCGCATAACGGTGCGCTGTGTCTTTGACCGTCATATGATGGTGGCTCCCAATCAACTGACAAGCCCCTCACAATATGCTCCCAGTGCAGCGAGCTTCTCTGATGATCTGATTTCACCCTTTTGCCTTTCGCCGTCCGGGCCTAGACAGGGACGTGAGGCACATCTGAGAGATGTGCTATGAGCGAAGACAATAAGGGCAGATCATGTTTATGAGAGGGTGCTACACTGCCACTTAGCCACCTGGCACATACTCTCAGGTTAAATATGGCATGGAAATGCATTATTTATCGCTGAAAAGGGGTGTGTGTGTGGGTGGGTTGAGGTGTGTGTCTGTCTGTGTGTGTGTGTGTGTGTGTGTGTGTGTGTGTGTGTGTGTGTGTGTGTGTGTGTGTGTGTGAGCGTGCTCTCCTGTTCATCTTCCCAGCAGCCCCCTGGGCACAGCAAGCAAGCGGTCCGATAGCGCACCTTCGCCTCACCTCTGCATTATCCCACCACGCAAATGAAATTCCTCAATGCCCCCTCCTCCCCACTCCCCCTTGCCTGCCCCCTCTCCTCTAGCCCAAACATGTTAAGAACGGGGGATTCTGCCAAGGTGGTTATTTTTTGGGACAAAAGGGCACAATCTCCCCCATCAGCAGGTTCCAGGGCCTGGGTTATCTCCTCACAGACAGCCTGGGCACAGACAGGACCTGGGATGGGGGGGGGTATGGGCTGGTATGGGTTGAGGTGCAGTGGGAGGGATGTTGAAACGAGGCCATGTAGACCAGACCAGAGGGAGGCAATGATGGCAGTAGCGGTGGAGGGGTGGGTGGTCTTTGCACAGGCCCCCTCGTTCAGCACAAGCTATTGTCAGATCCAATATCCCGCCTGACAAATATTCAACTTCTTGCTCCACATTGCCCAGGGCAAGAGAGTAAGAGAGAGAGTGTGTGTGAGAGAAAGAAAAATAGAGAGTGGTGAAGAGAGAGAGAGTCAGAGCGTAGAGTGAGTGAGAGTGGTCCTGAAGCGGCAAATGGGCTTAATTATTCAGCACGGAGATAAAGCTATTTCAGCGCTAATAAAAGCTGGTCTACACGGAGAGCAACCAGTGCAGTCACCTGGTATCAGAGGCGACACTGCACAGAGTGTGTATGTGTGTGTGTGTGTCTGTGTCTGTGTGTGTGTGTGTGTGTGTGTGTGTGTCTGTGTGTGTGTGTGTGTCTGTGTCTGTGTCTGTGTGTGTGTGTGTGTGTGTGTGTGTGTGTGTGTGTGTGTGTGTGTGTGTGTGTGTGTGTGTGTGTGTGTGTCTGTGTCTGTGTGTGTGTTTGTGTGTGTGTGTGTGTGTGTGTGTGGGTTGTGTCTGATGCAAAGACAAGAGCTGTGTTTCTTAGCGGTCTGTCTAGAGAGAGCCGGCACAGGCAGTGTAAGGCTGACCTCGCCGGTGCGGTGCTGTATAGAGGCCTCTGTGGAGCATACGGCCACAGCCTTCAGAAATGAGCTCCCGCATCACAAAGAGCAGCTTTCTCTCCGTGAAGAAGGGAGAAAACGCTGCAGCATAACACTGAGTTATGTGCTCCTGGAGCGCGTCCAGAGACAGCAGTGGCCAGCTGCTGGGCACATTGTGGTCGCGCCGCGCATCATCGCTGTTTACACCATAAACAGGGTGGCAAATATGGCGCTGCCACTGGATATGGCTCACATCCTCTCTCCTCTCCTCCTGCCCCTACTTGTGTCCTTATACAATCTGGTTGGGTTTGCCACAGAATGTGACATCTCATAAGGGATTCTAGGGGAATTTGAGGAATAGTCACTGTCTGTTTTTATGCATGTGTCTCCAGAATTGCTAAACCTGGGAATTCCCGTAATTGCAAACATAAATAATCCATGATTCCAGATTTAATGACAGTTGAGTTGTGCCATTTATTCAGTATTGTTTGAGCTTCGCAAGACACATTGTGGTCCCAAATGTTACAGTGAACCTTCTGTAAGTCTTCCTAGTTCATGTCTTCCTTGCAGGAACAAAGCAAATCAAAGCTGTAGTATAGAATACAAATCTTTTTGCCTTTCACATAAGACTCCCTGATGTCTATTCTATTCCTTTTGCTGCATCAATCAAATAAAGACTTTTCTTTCTCAGTGCATCTAGTGTGTATACATATATATATATATATATATATATATATATATATATATATATATATATATATATATATATATATATATATATATATATATATATATATATATATATATATATATATATATATATATATATATATATATATATAAGTGTACACTGAACAAGCTTATGAAAACAGGTCTGGTTCTCTCTCAGGTAATGTGTTTATTTTCCAGGCCCCATCTTCTAGTTTACTGAGTGGCAGCATTTCGCTCTCTTATCGCCAGGCTCTCGCGGGGCATTTTAGCTCCTCAAATCCTGTTCACCACATACTGGTTTTAGAATCTGTGAAATGAGGTCCAGAGAAGCGTAGCCACAATGTCTGCCTGTGTTGCCACCCCACTCAAATGGGCTCGGTGCTTTTTGTCCAGGGAATGCATAAATGGAAGTTTTTAACACCTCAAAGAAACCTTTGGCTTTGTGTGGCGACACTAGAGAGGTCTGTCATTCCCTTGAGGAAGCAGACACGCTGAGTGCTACAGGACAAAGAGCCCCAAAGCCTAGAATCAGCGGGAGCATCACTCCGCTATGGGCACCACAGACACACACATACACACACACACACAATATGTGCGTGAGCACACACACACACACACTCACATACACACACACTCACACACACACTCACACACATTCAGACAAAAGCACATAAAACTACCACACACACACACACACACACGCACAGACACACACACACACACAAATGTATACAAATGCAAGCCCATGATGCACTGGATGATGGATTCTGAATATGCCACATTGTGAAATGTGTCAGACAAAAAGACAAACCCTACAATGTCCATCAACATAACCACATCACCACAACAAAAACGGGAATAGCATTACAAAACAGCATCAATAAATAGAGGGGGGGAAATCAAAACAAGCCTAAAATTGCAGAAGCACTCACTTCCAAACCTTTCCTAAAAAAAAAAAAATCCTGATTCCCAAGTCCATACTTCATACAATTTATTATTCCAGACAACACACCAGTTACCAGTTTTGAATATCAGAGTCATTAGGCTTTAGGGGGCACAATGAGCATTTAAATGCAAATATCTCTGTTGTACAAAGGAGTTGCAACTTCTGTCAGTGGCAGCATAATCAACCTGCAATTGTCTCCTGACTCTACGTGGTGGGGTCTATGGAGCGAGCATCTGTATTCAAATGACTATGCCTTAATGTGAAGATTTTCTGAAAGCTCTGTGCTGAAAGTCAATCACATGCTGAATTAAACCAGAATGGAATCAATTGATCCATAAATGATCAGGTTACAACATGGCACATCGGTGTCCGCAAATGATTTGTGTTGTTCTTGCTCAGGCCGACACAAAGCCCTGTGTATTCTCACTCCCCCGGTTTCACAGATTACATTTGCAATTGAATTAAAATCGTCACAGTTTGCATTCCCGGCGAAAGTTCAGATAACATTTAAATGAGGGAATTCGAAGTGACAGATCATGGACGACCAGAAGAATGCCTCCTGTGTAGTCCTCAGACCGAGGTGTGCTGGACTCTAAATCAGGCCGGCTTCACACACACAGAAATGTGGGTATTTCAGAAAGATTAAAGACTTAATCCTAATCGAAAGGAATCAGTGAGACTAAAGCAGAGCGAAACAAGGAAATGAACAGACAGAAAGGGTACTCAGCAAAGCATACACCGACTCAATTTGTGCCCTTTAGTCTGTCCAACTGTGTATTAACTTTAAACATATCCAATGTGCAATGTTTTCTTTCATGGAGGATAAAAACCCTAACAGACTGACATTCGGTCTTTTGTGTATGTCAAGAGCTATAAGAGAGCTATAAAGTGCGTGTATGGCTCGTATGCCGTCTGGAGGGGGAGGGGGGCGGTGGGCACACTGCTAACCATGACATACACACACTCCTGTAGACAATTTCTGTCTCTGCTGCCCTGGAAAAGGCACGAGGCAGTGGCACTGTAGTTATACAACACGGTTAAGGGCTCTAAATCTGACAGTGATTGCTGCATATGCTTTGTGTCAGCCCCCCGTTCGACTCTTTTTAACCATTGAAACAATTAACATTCTAACCCCGGGTTTTTATTTACAATCACGGCAATCATTTTTCCTCGGCAAAGCCCCACAATTAATGGCCGCATGTGGGAATGCAAATGAAGCCCATTTGGGATGGCAAAAAAATGATGGGCTCGAGAACATTTCTGCGATCTTAATTTTCTAGAGAGGGAAATGATTTAGAGGGAGGACACAAATCTCCCGTGACATGGCCGGGGCTGCGTGGGCACTCTCCTGCCCATTCTCTCAGCCGTGCAGCTGCAGAGAGAGGGTAAGTGAAATGGAGACGGAGAGAAAGAGAGAGGGAACGAGAGAAAGAGAGAGGGAGAGACAGAATCTGAGTTATTCTCCTCTCTCCAGCTCCCTCTTTCCCCCTCGGAGAAAACAAATGTAGTGTTTGAGTCACTGATCGCTCACGTAATTGAGTTTAACACTCTTTTTCTGGAGAAAAAAAAGAGCCTTTGAAATGAGGAGGTCAAATTACCTCTCCAGTCAGGCAATAAATAAGTCAAACAAGGTAAGGGCCCCTGCCAGCATATTTTAGTGCCGAATTCAATTAGCGTGGAAGAGGGGATGCATGGTTCTTCGCTTAACTATTAGATGCACGTCCTTGCCCATGATACCCCTATTGTACACAGGCAATCAGATGGCCTCTTTCAGAGGCACATCCCACACTACAGAGGATAGCTTCAAAAACTCCCATCTATGGAGGCAGTAACAGAGGCATGGAGACATTCCACATCACATGCTTGTACAGGGGGGACTAATACATTGTCACCGTGTCCCCTGCCTCTCTTGCTCCGTTAGAACAGGCCAGACTGTCATAACACACAAGACCTATTGGACCCATTCAGAACCTCCATCCACCCTACAGGGATCCAATGATTAGTTTCAAAAAAAGAAAAATCCATTTTAAAGTGGTGGTGGTGGCAGTCGTCGCCAGGGCACACACACACACACACACACACACACACACACACACACACACACACACACACACACACACACACACACACACACACAAGTGTATACAGTATGTGATGCATTTGTTTCCATTATGAAGTTGAGTCTATAAGCCCGCTGTGCATTGATTACAGCGCAAGAGAATGACACACGCATGACGTCAACCCCTCAGTCTGTGGCTGGAACACTCAGAAGGTGGCCGAACAATGTCTAGAACAAGGAGGAGCGCAGAGAGGGAGAGAGAGAGAGAGAGAGAGAGAGAGAGAGAGGAGAGAGAGAGAGAAAGAGAAAAAAAACACTAGCCGCAATCCACCCAACTGGCTACAATGTCGCCTTTGTGACATAATTCTCCTCACACAGTGAATTTTTCTTTTTTTCCAGAAAAAAAATCCCAATTTTCCTACTCCACATCTCCAGTAATAACAACTTACATCACGGGCCGTACTATGTATCCCATGTTTCAGTGCGCAGTTTTACATTTTCGCAGGGGCGGATGGGGGGGTAAGAAAAACACTGTGAAACAGTTATTATATTCCAATCATGCCCGCGGAGCTCATTACAGTGTGGCACAGGCCATGCGAAACCGAAGCGGCTCCTCACCTTCACACCACGGCCAATAACCACACTCGAGACGGCCCACGGGCCAAGCGTCTGAGAGGGGAGGAAACCAGAAAACACACACACACACACACACACACACACACACACACACACACACACACACACACACACACACACACACAGACAGACACAGACACAGACACACACACACACAAGCCCACTGTCACCACCACAGATGAACCCACGACTCCTTGCGAGGGTTTCAATTACTCCAACTTGTTTGTTTTATTTACACTAAACTGTTTTTGTGAGACGCAGACTTTTGTTTGTGTCTGAGTCTGATGTTGTCAAGTGTCGAACATGGCCGGCAGTCACTGCATGATATACTGTACATCTGTCCTTCTCCTCCTCTCAGTCCTCTGTCCCTCCCTTCCATGTGTTGTCCCTCTAGCCCGCTCTCGTCCCTCGTGAGTCTTTATCTCCGACTCTCGCTCTAGTTGGTTCGCGCTCCTGCGAATGGCGACATGAGGTTAGCATTATCGGTGTTGAAAGCACGACAGGTGGGTCACATGAAAGGTCGCTAATTTTCTTCAGCCAGCGAAACACATGGTTCTCATTATTGCGCAGAAAAACTGACAAAGCTCCAACAAAAATATCAGGAGGTCTCCGTGGCCACTACTGTTCGCCCCGCAATATTTTCAAATATATCTTAGATTACATATGGACGTAAATTTCCAGCCAGCATGTGTTTTGACGGGCGAATCCAGAAGGAAGCAGAGATGTAAATAAATAAAAAGGAAAAATCTGGGCACAAAGAAAGGTGTTTTAACATGAAGGAAATATGATCTTGGCCATACAAGCAAAACACTCTGTGGGTGCAAGCCTGGTCTTTTGGCAGAGGAGAGGCAATACAACACTTTTGGTCCACATTTCTTTTTTAAAAACAACAAAAAATGAAATCAAGTTAGACTTGCTCACACTAGTATCTCTTTAGCAGTACATGGCAATTTCACGATAAAACGCAAGTGTAATGTGCAAGGCACAACAACAATCTAAATGGCAAATCACTCCTGGCATGTCCTACCTCCCACCTTCACATTTCACACAGCGTTCGTTCACACAGAGTTAAGGCTAAGGGGACTCCATTGTTTAATGATGTCAATGTTAAGAAAAGTGCCCAGTGTATATAACAATTTTCCCCTTCATATTTGAGAAGGAACAAAAACACACAGGTAACATGTTTGTGCAACTGGAAACAAGCCTTGCTTGAGCGGTTCAAATCCCATTGCAACGCTGCAATAAATTGTCGGAATTGGAAATATTACCCTCCTTGGCTGTGAAAAGCCTGAGCGATAAGCAGGCTTGAGCCATAAATGCAGAGGAATCTGAGCTTTTTTTATGTATAGCTCTCCGAGCGCAAAACCATGCGCCAGACAAATCAAAAAGAGTAATAGGCAGGTTAGCCACTGTCATTTTAAGGAGGAAGTCAGTTGTGAAATTGTAAAATCGTGAGACCTCAGTGTCTATTTTATACTTTCAGAGCGCCTCAGAAATGATTCATAAAACGCCTGTATCACATGTCTCAAAGTGGGCACACTTAGATTAAGCGGGGTGAAAGGGGTGAGAAAGCAATGCTCATCCCCTACTTGGAGGTAACAGCTAATAATAAGGCTTTTTTCTCGAACCGCTTGGACAGTGCTGCATACTTTGAAGTTCACGAAAACGTGCACTGTGCTTGCTCTCTCTCTCACACACACCTTCCCTCCCTCTCTCCTTCTTTCTCTCTCTCTCTCTCTCTCTCCCTCTCACTCCCTCTCTCTGTGCAGATGGAGGTTCAGAGAGCTATGTACATTCTTGACGGTTTCAAGTTCAATTTGCTGTGCAAGTGCACAACATTACTCCTGCATGCCAGGCTGATAGCGTACGAAAACAAGCGTCACCCTCACTACATCCCTCCTTTTTTATAATCAAAGGCAGACATATGAGACCTAAACACTCCTAAATCTGATCCTCCGCCTCAAGAGAGCACGGCCCAACAAGGACAAGTTCCCCAGGCCGGCCTAAAGCTGGCAAAACCTGGGAAGCCGCATGGCACTACAGGCTGCTATCTTGCAAACACATTTTCTGCCCAATAGCCAGAGCAAAAAAAGAGAAAGTGGGGGCCTGATGAAATCTGCTGTGAAGATGATATCATGGCGTGTGGTTACACGGCAGTCTGGCTAAGTCGGCCTACTGCCGCCACTGGAAATCCTGCAGACGCTTTTTAGCCCCCCTCATTGCCACACTCACATCTGAATATTCACCCCCCACCCCCCCTCCCATCCCTCTCCTCTTTTTTTCCACCCCCTCCCACCCCTCTTCCTCCTCCTCATCGACCAAATTGTCTCAATCAGAGTCACTTCCCACTTTTAATCACTGCGACGTGATTACCTCCTAACAAACGCGTTGAGCGCGCTGCGCTCTTTCACCGAGCCCCCGTGTCACTCAGCTAAAGCTCGCTAGTCGCTATGAAATATCGCATTAAAGGGGAGCTGCCAGGACTCAGAAAGGAAAAGTGCCGCAGACACACTCGAATGACACAGATACCGCTGGCACGCCCGCTGGCACTAATTGAAATTATTACAGGCACTAACATGTGGTACCATGTTTCCTGCAAACTGCAGCCGGCGGAGGCCAAGGCGAAGGCAATGGCTACGGTGGCAGCAGCCACAGGGTTTAGCTGAGCCTCAACTGGTCTCTCTCTCTCTCCTGCGCGCTCTCT
>NC_063202.1:30695264-30747764 GCF_017589495.1 Alosa alosa
CACTCACTCTCCTTTTTGGCTCTCGGCACTATGAGTTGCCACAATTCTCATCAAAGCCTGTTCATGGACATCTCCATACAGGGTCAAGTAAGCCCTGTCTCACACACACTCAAACAGACATACATGGATTTTTTCCATCTATTTGTGAGTTTTAGATTGTCAGTCAGGTATTTTGAGTCTTAAAATGTTGGTATTTTCATAACATTCTCATTCCCCGCACTGAAGAGATGGGGGGAGAGAGAATGAGGAAAGGAGAGGGAGAAAGAGAAAGAGAAAGATATAAAGAAAATAGAGAGCTAGCTTGTGGTTGCATCTGCTGAAGCCATTTTCTCATGACGCATGCTGAAGGCAAAGTACCCTGTAAAACTCCAAGTCGGTGTAAATAATCATGAAACCAGGAAACAAAAGAGCAGGTTTTGGAGGGGAAGAAATATTTCAGCTTAACTACTGTCAGACCTACAGAACAGCCACAGCATTCTTCCCCACCCCTTTTCTACCTCCCTCCCTCCCTCCCTCCCTCGCTCTCACTCTCTCCCTCTAGTCTTTTGTCACATTAATTTGTTTTTGGCCTAATGCATCATGAGTTTCCACACGAAAACTGTGGGTAATCTGATTTTGGCATAATTTCGGCCTTACTTTTCCATATAATTTCCCAGACTGCTTCAGATATCCCCTTGCTTCTTCCATATGGGAGCAGTTGGAGGGAGCAGCGTTGTGGCTGCCGCTACCAGTCACTTCACGTTTAATTGTACTCCAGGAAGCCCCGCGCAGAGCTTCTCTTGATGACTGAGGTGTGGGCAATCCCAACACAGAGTAATATTTATAACATGCTTAAAGGAATGCACCAACTTTTTGGGATATTACTAGCTTATTTGCCATCTACCCCAGATTTACATAAGAGGATACATATCCTTCTCTGTTAGCCTAGCTTAATTGCAGAGCATAATTTATAGGAAGTGGGTTATAGCTATAGGCTAGCTATAGGCTAACTGGTGTAAGCCACTTCTAGTGAAATATGCTAAACTAGGCTCACGGTTATTATGCTCACAGAGAAGAGAAGAGTGTTTATCTTCTTATCTACACGAGGTGTAGATGGTAAAAAAACTATTCTTCCATAAAGTTGTCACATTCCTTAAAAGGAGAAATCCAGTGATTTTTCACATAGATCTCAGTTTCTCACAGTCACCGAGTACTAAACTAAAAGAATTGGTTTTACCTAGCCCGAGTTGCTACTGTAGTTGCTAGTCACTATTTATTATAGCCACTTATTTATAATTTAGGGTAAAATACTTGAATATAGCAACACTATATTTTATCGGTCTGAATATATGATGAATGAGGGCTCTATATCTTATGATCTTATTTTCTCCTTTCTTGTTCAAATGATTTTTGTCTTATTTTGCCATTGAGTTCACAGGGAAAACAGAGATTAAGAGTAAACCCCAGTGGATGAAGACTAAATTATTCAATACAGTGCACAATACCGTAAATAAATACTGAAACAGTGCTCTGAAGTGAAAGCTGCTAAACTGAAATATTTACAATGAGTAAAGAACGGTAGTCACTATCATAGAGCATTATGTACAACAGCTCCACCAGGGACCTCCTGCCCAGTAAATCACATCACATCAGATCAATTAGCGACCTTAAGTCCCTTCAAGGCACAATAAAGTTTGTGATCTGTCTTCTGGTGACAGCTTTGCAATGAATGAGGATCACTGCGAACACTGCAAATGGTGGACCACTTGTGACACCCACATAAACAAGTCATCTTACTTACACAGACAGACAAACACACACACACAATCGTACAGTCACAAATAATGTACTCATTGCGTGTCTCTAACACATACACACACACACTTTACACTCATCTCGATCTCGCTCAAGCTTTCACACAGATAGAACCCACCCACCCACACACACACACACACAGATACACACACTAATGCTGACAAGATGTGTCAGCCAAATGGCTCCCAGCATTGCTTATGTCGGCGTGGAGAGGCCATTCACAGATTGGCCCTCACAGATACAGAACATATTTTACATCTCATTTCAGATTGAGCTGGCAGATACCAGGCAAGCTGTCGGCCTCCGCCAACTGGCTAATATCTAATCTCTGTGCATCAGCAGCGAACTGGGAGCCTCAGAAGTGGGCCTGGCCGCAAGAGCGCTACACCGCAGCACTATGCAAGACACACGCACACGCACACGCACACACCCACACACACACACTGACCTGGGGAGAGTAACAACCTTTTTTGCCTCCAAGGTGTTAAGATTATCAACGCACTCACTGGTGAGGTCAGGTGCAACATATTAGACTGACCAGGGCAGACTGTTAAGTAATTCTCGCATGGATAATACAGAATGCTGGGTCCTGCATCAAAGCCTTCCTGCGAAACAATACGTCAAAGGCAGAAAAGACTGAGCAGTTGCCTTTAAGGCACAAAATTGGATAACTGAAAATGGCCCCAGCTGTGGCGCAACTGGCTGGGGCACCTGCACCGTACGCCGGCGACCCGGGTTCGATTCCCGCCCCTGCTCTCTCTCCCATTTGCTTCCTGTCACTCTCCACTGTCCTATCATTAAAGGCATAAAAAAAAAGTCTTGGATGACTAAATGTGATCCCACAAAAAATGTTAAAATATTATAGCTGTAAGTTAAGAATTAAACAGTTCAATCAATTACTCTGCAAAAATTCCTCATTTTTGCATATTGAACCTGCAGGCATATTTTCAACAATAAGCCTGTTTTTAAAGAACATAGACTGCATGGGTGATTCTCCTCTGACTATGAAAGTATATTGATTGAAATTAATGCTGTTAGCTTTTCCTGTGATATTTTTCAGAGGCTGCAAAGTCCTTGGCATCACACCGCCCAGAGGGGAGGAAAATCCAACACAATGGGAGGATCACAAGGAGCGACGGCTTTGTGCATGAGCCTCATTGAGCCGCCAGCTACAGTAATCTCTCACCCCAAGACAGATCTGAAGAGTTCCAAGAATTCAGGATGGATAAAGCGCTAAATAAAATACGCACCAACAGCTCCAATGGGAAACCAAAAGGGACCACTGCTCACCAGTATTGTGGCCAAGGTCACACAGCGCTTAAAATGAGATGAGGAAGAATTTACATTATGGAGTGAGGGGTGAGTTAGCGATGAATGCGACAGAAAAGAATGTCATAACAGCTAATAATACACAGTATACAAATACTGCAAAAGCACCACCATCACTCATTCATATAACGATAGGGAGGGAGGAGGGGAGAGGGGGGAAGGCCTGAATGGCGGCCAAATCGTGTTTTCTGAAACAGGCCGGAGAGAGAGGAAGGGCCACAACAAGAGGTTAGGGGGAAAAAAGAAAACTAACTTTGTCTTGAAATGGTTTTGGCTCGAGGACAACCGTTCCGCAAAAGAGCATGGACTGGCATAAACATTTGTACAAAATTATAAGTGTATTTGGAGAAGCATGCAGGAGTCAACCGCCCGCACACGGCTACACGATCCTGACAAGCCTTCGCCTCAGCACACACACACACACACGCTCACACACACAGGCTCAAAACCACTGTTTTAATTACTGCCAGGCTGCACAGTGGGCCTCTTTGATATGGAAATAGGCTCGCAATCTTCATATGCACTGCAGAAATCTGCCTCTGATTCATAAAAAACAATGAGCAACACTGCCGCCTCATACCTGATTGTTCTAATTACAGATGCCCCCATAGTAATAAGCCTTCTGTGTCAAAAACACACAGCCCAGACCCCTCCAATTAATTCTACATATTTATGTGATCTTTAGAAGACATAATGGAGGGCTAGTTACAGTCACACCACTAAAAACACTACTGGAAATGTGCAGCTACATATAATCATGCACTGCCTTCCTGTGAATAATTACTTTTCTAGGTTAGGCCGTATTAGAACTCGAAATGACACAAATACCGAGGCTTACATTTTCAGGGTACTGATCCCTACGTTCATCAGATTGCCGATGTTTGTATAGACAAGTTGGTGAATCGTATTAATTTGTGCTCCAACTGACAAAAAAAGATTTACATGTCATAATAATTGACAGCATTTGTGACAAGTCGTGGACATGCTTTGTCATTTAATGACAGCATGTGACTATCACACAAACTCATTTTAATGCTCTCCATTGCTGCAGTTCAGAGGCATGAGGAGCGGGCAAGTGGTGTGTGTGTGTGTGTGTGTGTGTGTGTGTGTGTGTGTGTGTGTGTGTGTGTGTGATGAGCACAGCCGCACTGCACTGCACTGAGCGTGAGCGCGAGGCTCTCTTTCAGCACATCCTTCTGCTCCAGTGGAGCACAGGTGCAGATGGCTCCACCGCTCCGTCAGAGATGCACTCTTCATTTACAAAGAGACTACAGGAATCAAAGACAGCACGCTCAATTTTCTATTCTTGGACAAGGAGAAATCTGGACCCAAGGTTAACGGCAAAGGGGGAGAGAGGTATTGAGGGAGAGTGCAAGAAAGAGAGAGAGAAAGAGAGAGAGAGGGGAAAAACAATGAAAGCCCTTAAAAAGAAGCAATCCATTTGAGCTGGGACTGTGGTTCAAACACATGCCAAACTGTATTGCTATGCTACAAGTCCTCATGTGCTGTAGATTCAGCCTCTTTTTTTTCTCTAAGGCAAGACTGCAATTTGGGCGTGTTGTTGAGCCACAGATAAGTATAGGCTAGCTAATTTGTACTTATGGTGTGGAAAGAAATACTTAAGACTAATGTTAAAGGTCCACACACAAGACCATAAAGCTATTTATTCATTTATCTATTATATTATTGCCATGTTTTTCCAGGCAATAACTTTGATCACACCTTCAACAAAGACACTCCATCACCTTATCAGACAATCGCAATTGAAATGTGTTTCTACTGGACTACTCAATGATTATATCCATTACTAATGTTACTTGAACAAATAACACAATCAACTGGCTTCAAATCACATGCTTACAAAGATTCTGCACCAACAGGCAGGCCATTTGCAAATCAGGTGGCAAATGGATATCATCGATGCTGCAGTAATTTCTCCAGATATGGCTAACACAAATGCCACAACTGTGTATTCCTTTATACTGTAGTACATGTACCTCTGAAGTTGCAGTGCTAGAACAAAGCTACTTTTAATTAGCGACTGCCTGATGTGCAATGGCAATAGATTTTTTTTTATCAGACTGAGCCTTGCTCTCTGAATAATGCAAGGGGAAGAATCTTGAAAAAAAAAATCACCACAAAAGAGAAAGCTCCTCTAATAAGCATGTTGCCATCGGTTTTGATCATTGTTGAGATATTCCACAGCAAATTAGCTAACACTTATAAAGACAGATGTCACAACATGTGCTGCCACATTTATTAGCCCCGTTCAATTCCTCCCCCTCGGCTGCCAGGCTCCTTACCTTTAGCAGACCTGCTGTTGTTTACCCCTCTCATGTTGTTTATCATTAGTGCCTCGCTGCCATCCCAGTTAGCCTCCCTCAAAAGCACAGGCAGGCAGGCAGGCAGGCACACATGCAGGCACACTGAGGCCGTACCTGGGCAACGTCTGCAGTCACTGCTACTAGCCACTACTTGGCCTTTTCCAAAACACACACACAGAGACCCCCCCACACACACACACACACAAACAGAGACAAACACACTGTACATCCCTGAAGTGCAGTGCTCACTCAAGCGTGGTGAAATCGCTCACACCCCTCCATGTTCGAGAGACAATGTGGATCAAATCCCAATATCATATCCTAATCGGATGTGACTGGCCAGTGAAAAGCTATGGGTGTCACCTTTTCACTTAGTTTTCACAAGAGTCGGTGTGTATAATGATTTGGAAAGGAGAGATTCAGTTATTTCAAATTACAATACAACATCAAGTTAAAAACATTTAGTAGAAAAAGGCTATAAAAGAGACAAAATGACCACTGCCTCTTCTGTAGCCAAAAGAAAAGACTGTGATCCAAGATCAGTCTTTTTCGTGCTTTCAACATTTCTACTGCTACATGTTATGCCAGTCATAATATAATTCTGATGCTAGGAATTCAGTTTGGTAAAGATATTATCCATGGATAACGCAGTTATAAGGATATTTGAGCAATAAAACTACCTAAAAATTTCCGCTCAATTCCTCTCTGAGATCCAGGCAAGTGACAGAAAGATAAAACATGTTGTCTAACTACTTTCTTCTCTGTGTTTCCACAGAGACTTGGATAAGTATATGCAAATGCATTGTCATTTCCTAAGTACCTTGAGACTACTAATAACATTTTCTTAGTCGTACACTCCTCTATTAAAGAATGATGACAGCACTGAAAGTACATCAGAGTAGTCTGCACACCAATGACTAAAAACAGGCAAAACTCTTATTTTTAAATTAGTCAACCACCTTAAACTAAAACAAAATTCATCATCACTTTCTATCACAGAACAAATCAATTTAATAAATTCTATAGAAAAAAGGGCAAATTAATGTAAAATGACAGTGGATGTTCACAATTGAAATACTTCATAAGCGGGCCAGGCCATAGACCATACAGATCTAAATGCAGGAAAATTCAGTATTCAGTCTTCATCTACTGATTGAATTTTTGACTGCTAATGCATTTTGCAGATGCCAACCAGGAAAGACTTGTCCCAAAGGAGGACATCTACATTCACTTAGGACACGTGCACATCACTCTAATATCAGCTCGGCCAGTCAACCTTATGATGCTGCTTGACATTTATGGCATGCAAAATACAAACCACCTGAAGACATACATATATTTTAAAATCCCTTCTAAACTTTAACAATTCCCCCAGGAAGAGTAAAACACCTCAGGTGTGACTTTTTGCTCTCTTCAATTCAGTAATTCAGCATATCACCACAGCAAAGTCTGCCAACAGCCTTGGTCACACACTACCAAGGGAGCTGATTATTTCCCATTATATATTTTTGAAAGGATTAAAGGTCATGATTTTCTCTACGATCTGAATGCCAACAGAGGAGAAAATAAGCTCTCTAAAATGATCTGATGCAGTACCTTTGTGATTGTGTTGCAGTGACAGAAGAGATCTGTGACTTCAGCAGCACCAAATTCACCACACTGGTCAACTTTTTTTCCATATAGCCTGTAACTGTTGTTAAATAAATGTACTGCTGAAGCCCTTGACCCTCTCTTAAGTCAACCATCAAGCAACAACTCAGACGTGCGCATCGTGGCGCTTCAAGTTTACGGGGTCTATTTAGGCAAGCTAGACATCGTAAAAGAAAAAGTGCGCATCACACGTTTTCTGCATGTAAAAGCTCTGTTCCCAATCTCTGAACTTACTGGCACCACATGCGTCAGCGCGTCGATATCTTTCCGCCGGACCAGCAAGGAAATGCACTGCACTCGCGTAAAACCACAAGTTCCTCCCCAAATCCACGTGCAGATAGCCCTGCAAAACAGACACGGGAGGGGTACATGTAAGATCGGAGTTAATTCGGGGGAAAAACTCAGTTCCTTGAAAATATGCCTGCAAGTCGATGAACATCCAGTACATTCTTACAAAAATGCTAAAAACAGAAGAAAAAAAAACAGAAAAATAAAATAATAGAATACGCAGACAAAGAGAAGCAAGAAGCTTGATATGAAAATAAATAGCATTATTATTTTATGAATAAAAAAACAATTAAACAAATATTACAATCTGGGCTCAACTGGCAACACCACACGGGCAACATGGAAATCCATATCGTTGCTGTCCTTCAAGACAATTTCATATTTCATATAGACTAAGGCTCATATTTGCTTTGTTTGATTTTTGAAATGTCATGGCGCGTAGGAGCTATTCTTATATTAAAATAATAACAATAATTTGTATTGTATTATTGTTATTAATTAGAGAAGGCTGAATTAAACTGAGAAAAAGACGGGTAGGATAATTTATCGCGTGTTTGGATTCACGGTCAATGAAGTTCAAAGGCTAGGTGAAACAATCACGTTGTGTCAATCAAAAGGTCCATTTTCTCAATACATTCGAGCAGTCAGAGGCAAACTGACCGGTGGTGAATGGAGTCTCTCCTATTGAGAGGCCAGACAGTGCAGCATATCCCTGTATAGCAATCAGGACAATGTGCTGAATTGGCAGTCTAATAATAAATGTGCCATTTAGACTTCCATTGGGCTCCAGTGCCACCTTACCTTATGAGGGAACTTCTACTCAGAGCTAACAGCAACTGTTCAAAACAAAATGCCATTACAGGATCAACTTCTCCCCAACAGTGGGACAAGCCGGGGGATTGTTTTTCAAACAGCCTCTCTCACTTAAGACAAGAATGTATTATTAGACACCGGGTTATTCTTACAGACTGACACAATTTCCAGGGGGGAAAAACGAGAAAAGTTAAGCTGTGTTTAATTAAGGTGTCGGATTGCGCCTATCCAAGAGAACAACAAAGCTTTTGTGCTTGTTTCAGCGGTAGAGGAAAAAGTGGAATACGCCATATATTTTTTTCCTTCTCGAGGGTGGTCACTGAAATGTATTTAGATTTAAAGCGATCTCATTTTCCCCCCAGTTTTTTTTTCTACATTTGCGCAACAATCAATCAGTTTGAAACAGGCTGTAGTCTCGGTTTCTGAATAGTTTAAGATGTCAATAAAGTCATGTAACATCGTACAAGGTTTGTACAAAATAATATGTTGGACACAACTCGACAATAAAGTGCATCGATTCCTACAACTCATAGACTCCTAAATTGGGGTTAAGCACCATCTATACAAACAACGATAAGTCTTCCATGAATAGGCTAAAGTTTGATTGATTTTTAGGTTTGCCTTATTGATACCTAGACAGAGAATAAAATATATTATGTCTAAAGCATAATGAAATTGTGCTACACAAATATTATTGCAATGTGCTTTGGTCTTTGAATAAACACACATATTATAGTGCTATAATCAAAATGTGTGTATGATAAAATGACAGTTCATTAGGATTCTTTTCAAGAGACAATTAGGTTAACAAAAATAACACAAAAAATATGCTATTGAGATTAATAGCACAATAGCTAAAATCGGATATGTATGACATGACGACAACATGACAATATGTTAGTTACAACCTATGAAGCTACTTTAGGTAAAGTAGAGGTTACTTACAGCGCACAACGATTAGATATTTCGCAGGCTAAAGGCAGCCCGTTTGTCCAGGTTTGTGTATTGTCTTTGAATGGATCAGGCGGTGGATGGAGAGTTGATTATAATTTATGGCTTAAGCATTCTTCTAAGGTCAATTCGCCTGACTTCATGCGAAAGTTAAGTCAGTGAGATTTTTAAGCGCATGCAGGGACAATTAACTCATGTAATTTGCATACGAGCTAAATGTTGCCTGGTCCAACAACAAACAGTTTGAAGTAAACAACGCAGGCACTTCCTACCTGCAGCGTATTAATTACTTGAAATGAAACTTTTAGTGCGTTAAACCTGGTCACTTCGGAACAGGAGCAGACAATATCGAAACACACCCGTTATTGTCAATGAATAGTACCGCTGTGTGGACAAAAGTGAAATTGCTTCCCACAGAGGGAAGTTCACCAAGCATCCGGATACAAACCTCGTCCCAATAAGCCCATATTTTGTGAGACTTTTGTCACTTGTATAAAATCTGATTACAAGAAGCAATTTCAACGGTGTTAAAATGTGCGCATCAACCGAACGGTCCGTTTGAGCTGTCGAGGCAATCGTCCGTAGCCCGCTGCGATTGCGCACAATAAAACAGGCTACACATAACAAATTATATGAAGACGAAGAGGGCGCACGGATGAAAAGTTTGTCTAACTTTTAAAAAGGTAGTCCTGGATCGATACATAAGAAATAAGAGATATCCGACTCCTGATTGCAACCGTAGCCAGCATCGGCTCTCCACGCGTGTAAGCCAGTGCCTGCCGTTAACATTGAGTAGCTTAGGTCTCGTAAGGAAAATACGATAGCCTTATTATACGTGCAAACGAAAATTAGAACGTAGATCGCTGCCCATAGATTACAGCAGTCTAGTTGAACAGTAGCCTACCATGAAGAACGTAGCTATGTTTTAAAGGAATAAGTGAGGACGAGTAAGCAATAGAGTTATAGGTGAAGAAAAATAAGCTGGAAAGCACTTAGAATTAACGTTAACACGGAATCACGAAACAACAGGTTCCAACAAAAAACAAGTTTACCTGAATATAGTCAGAGTACCAAAGACCACGAGAGTTTTCGCCGTATCCTGTTTTGGTGGACAAAATCTAGAAATAACGATTGTAATCTGCAGAGCAAATAGAAGAAACTAAAGTCTACTGTTATTCCCCTGACCATAGAAAGGGAATCCCGTTCTTACTGCGAAGTTCAACTGTCAAAACTGCAAGGAGCTGTTGTTACTACCTATCGTAGTTGTTGTCTCCCCTCTCCCTTTCACAGAAACAAGAGAAGACGATGGTTAGTGCTGTCAATCTTGGCAATCAATGCGAGCGGCCATGTCGCAAGTATTCAAAGCATTTCCCGTCGTGCAACATCAGAAAGTGAGTGGCCAGGGCATTGATCTGAGGAAGGCAAAGAGGCAGGGCTCCCCCTCCCAGACAAGAGATGCAAGAGTGAGAGAGGGAGAGAGAGAGAGCAAGAGACTTTTCTTAGCCTACATATGGACAATGGTATCCTTTATGAAATAATATAGAATTTGAAGGTGAGCTCAATGCATTTTTTTGCAGGCCTACAATATGAACCGTAGCCTATTAACCAAGTAGTTGAAATTATAAAACATATACAACAGAGGTAATCGCAAAGGGGAATAACAATAACGATAGTCGCAAATGTACATTTTTAAAATAATAGGGCCATCATATCTATTATTGGTAATTTCAAGAGAGGTAAATAGAACTTTCTTAAATTACATGTGTCTCAGTGGCTTCCTGTGTAGGTTTGAGCAAAAAAACTATTCAGTAGCCTAGGCTACTTTTTGAAGATTGAAGTCCACGCCAGATCCATCACAGAGATTGGTTTCATATTGAATTGTGTATTATACATACATTTGGCCAGGTAGAGGTGTTGCAGGTCTCCGACAATACTCTGTCAATTCAATCACCCAGCGTCTATTACAATGACTTGACCTAGGCTCTTTGATGGCTACTACGCGATGCTGGTGGCTTGTGCGAATTGCACCATTTAAGGTTTGACAGTCAGTAACCGGATTATAATTGGGGAGACAAACATACCTCTGACCGCTGGGTTACTGTTATTAATGTAAACATTTTATCTCACTCGAATTGTATAGGATTGTCCAAATTGTCCACAATGCAGGTAGCTAGTATTATGAATATTAACTGATCGTTTGATAAGACTAGCTACACGTATGTCGCCAAACTGCGCAATATAGAAAACGTCCCGAGAAGTCATCCATGCAGCAGGAAACTTGGTTTTGTTCGTAGTCCAAAGCCCGGACAGGCGAGAGGGCATAAACGTTACCATTGTACCTTACATGTGCACGTATTATGTGCACTGCCGACGTCAATGCAAACTGAATGGCATTTCAGTGCGATGCAACTCATTACAGGCTATGATTCTCCAGTAAACTGATGGAATTTGTTCAAACACAAAAACCTGTGACATGATAATCGATTAAAGAGACTGTAGCCTAGTCCATAGATTACAACCATTTACAGACTCATGTCCCTCTGTTACTTTGATTGTGAATAAGAGGCATTATTTACCTGTCATCATAAGATAACAGAACTCCGCTCTAAACTGTTTTGAGACACTAAATCCCCTACCTTTCGGAGAAACAGTCGGTGAAGAGTTCGGGAACAATTTTCTTTAATTAAACTAACATGTTTCCTGACATTTCAATCTGGTAGTTCGTAGGAAAATGTGCAGTAACATTTATAGGCAGCTGTTTTAATGGGTATCGATCATCACTTAACTTCCACGTATAAAGCCTTTTTTGTGGCGAGATGCTGACCTTCTACAATAAATATACATTATGGACGGAAAATTACTTTGCATCACACCTTTGTCCAAGTCCACTAGACGTACACTAAAGGTCTGAATCCTATAGCAAATCATTTGGACTTGCAAATAATTACCTGCGTTTTCATTGAAAGATTTTACAACGCCTGTTCAATGTCAAAATTGCACCAGTTGTGAAAATTATTATTTGCACATGTATAGATATTTTCTATAGCGTACATGGTAGCCTAGGCTACAGAAAACTTTCAGTTAGTCTTCCAGTATGTATTGCCAGTATTGCCAGACAGACGCTCCTCTGTGGATTGTCTTTTGGACTCATTTTAAATAATCATATAGGCTACCTTTCAACATTTCCATAATGACAACGGGTATAGCCTCTTCTGGTTTAACATAGCGGCTGAATTTAACATAATGAACAGTGGAGACTAAATACCTACTTTGCCACTGCCAGTGAAATAAAACTTAGAAGTCCTCAGAAGTCAATTTCAGTATTAGAGAAACACTATGAAATACATGCAAACAATTGATCGGCACAGCAGCCCATATGACAAGCCATGTTGCAAATAATATGAAAACAATAGTTTACTGATAATAGAGTGTTGTACTTACAATGACAGGGACAGATGCAGAAGGAAATGCTGTTTGTTCACTGAAGAGTCACATAGGGCTAAGGGGGAGGGAGAAATAGAGAGAGGGAGGCAGGGAGAGAGGGAGAGAGACTGGGGATGGAGGGAGGGGGGGCGGTTGAAGACATAGAAAGCATGCCAGAATAGATATCCTTTCACAACATCTCATCACATCTGTTCTTGCTCTTGTCTGTCTTTCATTTTCACATTCCCTTTGTTCCTGGGAAAGCCATATCCACACGTCACATCTTCATTTCTCGATTTTCATCTGTATCAATGTAAAGATAAATAATTCAAACAGAGCGTTGGATTCACGGCAATAAACCGTTTGCACTTAAAACTTTCTCCTTCATGAGTGTATTTTAATATATTTGCGGTGACATCAAGATTTTTAAAGTAGGCCTACAGAAAAGTAATCAGGACAGTTTTCATTATGGTTTTCATGCCCTGTTTGATGTCCATTATAGTAAGCAATACATCTTTTGCCAACAAATCTAGCAATAGATTACTTTTGTTTTCCCAAAAGTGAACTGAACTGATTTTTGTGTACAAATAAGCTACAACACAAGTTTATCCCCAGGTCAGTGAAACACTATCTACACCATTGGATGTTCTCTTGAATTTGCTTGAACGGAGACTCGTCGCAAGTAAGAAACTTAGGCTAACAATATTTAAATGTTTTGGAACTCAATGTCTTCACTCAGTGGTAATTTATAATTTCTATATGAAAATGACGTAGGCCAATAACGTCAATAAAAGTACATTTAATTTTAGACTAAATGTTATTTCAAAAGAAATAGTCGAACAAATATCACAGAAGTCGACGGATAATTACACCAACTTTAAAGTTCTAGGTCATTTTCTCTTTCATGGTCAGGTAGACATCGAAGCGGATGAGTAGACTTTAGTGTGACTTAGACGCCACCCTTCGTTCAATTTGGGAACTTCACAAATCATCAGCTACATCTGTAAAGCCGTTTACCCGATTTAAGAGAACAATCCCATTTACAAAGTCTCTGAACAATATACAAACGATATACAAAGATTCCCCAAATTGGTAAGCTATAGGAACCGTATTTTGTTCAGCACATGAATTAATTTAAAATGTATTCCTTTATGGATGGTACAATGTAGTCTTGTCTTGTTTAAAAAATGAATTTTCAAAATAAAATGTCTTCATATCCTATGCATTAATATATTTGCTGGTCATCCCAGAACAGAATTAGATTAAGCAATTCTAGTTCAGTATTGTTTTTATGAGGAAATTAAACAAATAGAATGTCTCTGGAAAAACAGCAGTTATGTGTTATTGTTATTTTTATTGATGGTTCTCATCAACTCTCCTCCTTGCATTGATGCAACTGCCTGTTCATATTCTTGTATGCTCTCTATGAGGGCATTAAGATGTTGTAATCTAGAGAATGGACACATACACTATGTGCAGGTCATGCTGGTCTCACCAACTATAGCAGCCCAGCTTGTTAGGGAGGAAGCACTGAGCATCATATTAGCATATGATGAGATGCTTTGATGCAACTTGAAAATGCAAGTCTACTCTATTAATATTTTAAAGGCAACTGCACAAAAATCAACATTTTTGTTACATTAAATTAACATGTGTTCTCCTCCAATTCTGCATGTTTAATAAGAGAGCACTATTCTGTCAGACGAACTTCGCCAACTGCTATATGATTTGTTGTGATTACTTGAGAACTAGAGAACAACACTTCACAAAAATCTGTCTAGTGCTTGTGTGGCATGTACACTGAATGAAAAAAAAACACCTGGAGACTGACATGAACATCTACATTGCAAAATGCACGTAGCACATTCTAAATGCTCAAAACTCTGTCCTTATACTTACAAAACCTGCACTTTAACCTCTAGTCAAATCTATTGATAGAAAAAGTACTGTGTGTGTGTGTCTCTCTCTCTCTCGCTCTTTCTCTCTCTCTCTCTCTCTATGTATGTGATAACATTTTTGTAGTTATTCTAGAGATTCGGAATTAGGCATGGAATGTTGGCAATTTCAATCATTCAATTATTAATGTGTCCAAGTCACACAGCCCTCTTCAAGTTAAATCAGATGCCCACAGAGAATCTGCTGTGATAATTCTGACATAAAATGAAACAAACATGAAATAAATGGTTGAATGCACAAAAATGTTTTAATTGAGTGTGTAATTAGTGCACTGTTCTGAACAAAGGAACCATAGCTATCTGGATCCTTTTCAGGCCTTTCCGCGATTGCAGGAACTCATCAAGGATGAAAATGACAAACTGCCACTTATTATGTGGCAGGAAACAGAGGGAGGGACCATTTAAATGTCAGTGGTTGGGGAAAACCAAATCCATTATGACATTTTGTGTTGATTTCAAGACTTTATAAACATTTTAATTACAGATAATGGCTTTGAGGGAGGAACATGTGTATAGCATATTCAATCTTTGTGATGAGTAAAAATGACCACCACCAACAACTGCAGTGTTTTTAAACGTGAAAAATCCAAAACATTAGCACCAGTTTGCTAGTTTACAAAACATTAAGCACAACACACTCACGGGCCACTTATGCTGTTTGATGATGATTGGGAAAGCATCTCAGTTGGCCAGCGCTCTTTTTCTCCGGAAAGCATTTTTTGTTAGTATTGCTTGCATTATTATAAACTATGGTATAGGTCCAAATGTCACAGATGTACAGAGATTATGTTCTTTAAAATACATTTCTAATGCCTTTATCATGTACATATACTGTACATGTAGGTCACAAACTCCAAAGCATTCGAAAGGGAAGTGCCAAGAATAGTGCCAAGGTAAAGGAATGTAACATGGGAATACAGACTTTAATGTACACCTAGCAAAGGGAACTGCTAAATCAACACTATAGGACTATGTTGTATGCAGAAAGACAAACACAAGCTTACACCTACTTACACACTTGAACCCAAGATTAATGACAGGAAGATATAGAAATTACTTGGCAAAGAAAGCACAAAAGGTCCTGCTCTCATATATAATGTCAGCAGTGTGTTCTTCAAAATGTCCATCATTGTGGATGGTTTTATTTGAATTTCATTTGAAGATTAACGAGCATACGTTAACATGAAAATAAAATGGTTTTGTGATATCGAAAAGTACTCCAGAGTAAAGATACAGTAACTTATTTCAGGAAAGGGCTCAATTGGTTTTGAGGTAGCAAAAGAATTCAGATGTGGCTATTAAATGGAGCACAAATACAAATCACATTTTCCTGCAGAGAGGGAAAGAGCGCCTGCTTTCAGTTGCTTCTGTGCTAAATTCATGAACTCTGGCCAAGAATCCTTGAAATTACAACTGACCATTTTCACTGTGATTGTACTAGGTAGCTGAAAATAGTTGAAATGCATCTTCAAATTTCTACAGACTTGTACCCATTTGAAAAACTAAAATGCCTTCTCTATTCACCCATGACATCAGACATTTCTATTCACCATGACATCCACACAATAGCATGTAATGTGAAGTTTTATCATTTTGAAAGGTACCCATAGATATTGGTTCAACATTGACAAAATCACCACATTTAATTTTTAATGAACCTGAGGTTATGTAATTAACTCAAGTATCATTTGCATACTTGCAAATTATACTAATCCCAATTGGTTGAATATGTTCTCATTAGCTGCCCTAAATCTTCAATGTGCATCAAAGTTTTTTTCCACAATCTAACATTTCCTTTTAACATAACAAGGAACATCCCATTAATTATGGTTAGATGAGGACTGTGTCTTAATTAGGTTGTGATGAAGATGCTTAATGATTCAACAATTCAATGTATTCCATGCATTTTGTAAATTATTAACCCATAAATGAAGACCTAAGCAATCTATAAAAATGTCCCAGGGCTCTTGTCAAGGGTATGGTAATCATTAGGAGCCTTTGATCAACAAGCATATGGGTTTAAACAATCTGTTGACTCAGATTGTCTCTAAGGTGGAGGTCATTGTGCCTCAGAGCAACTTGCATTCTGATACTTTTAAGTAAAAATGTCTTAAGACCAAACTACCGGTAATGTAACAAGACCAAAGGTAAGAAAGTTGACTAAAGCTAACAATTATTTTATAACTTCGACAGACCGTGTGATCAGATAACATGCAGGCCAATGATAATGATCAGATGACTGGCATTCATTATTTTTGCCCTCAAAATACTTGTAGGTTTTTATGAAGACTTTGAAAATACCAAGTGCTATGTATTAAAATCAGGACTGTGCTCTCAATTCAGAATTGTTGGACTTCTATACTTCTAGACTAAAAGCTCTAGATTGGGAAAGAGGGACCAAACTGCAGGGAGGCATACAGATGCATTAAGCCAGCATACAGATGCATTAATCACTCCATGATTAAGTCGGGGATTAGATAACATACTCCACTGACTGTGCAGGCTTTCAGTACAGTAGATGCAAGCCAAGTAGATGCAATACTCTGAGTCTACCTTCATAGATCTTTAGTTTGTTGTTGTTGTTGTTTTGTGATCATTTTGTTTTACAGTTTACAGTTAATTTACAGTGAACACATTTAAGACACAAACTACAGTATGGCATTCAACATACAGCTGATGAGAAACAAAACATTGTGGTTTCAAATAAATGAAGATGTCTGTACCCCCTCCTCCTTCTTTTGATCGTAACATTGTAACTGCTGTCTGTTATTGTTGTCACGTCTCTTCTTTTCTCAAAGAGGGTCTGGAATGGATAACGTCATCATGGATAGTTGTGGCTTTGGCCTTGTTGAGGCATGCAGTTGTGCAGCCAAGAGAGGTGATATATTGATTGGCAGTTAGCTGTTATTGTTTTAAGAGCTGATTTGGGTGGAACCAACGCCTTAAAATGCCCCTTTTTCACTGCAGTGACTGAAAGAGAAGCATAACTGTGAATCATCATCAGGAAGGCAGAGGCAGAGGTTGGGTTTTATAGCAATACCAAGTAGTGATGATGTTACAGAAAATATATCATTCCAGAAGTGTCTGATTGGGAGGCACTCCCAAAACATGCATTGTTGTGCCAAGTGCTTCATCTGGGCACTTACTGTGGGGCTTAAGACTAATTTCATTTTAAAACATTTCACAGGGGTAACATATGCCCGATGTATTAGCTTAAAGTGTATTTTGATGTGGAAGATGGCGGCACTTCTTAGGTTTTCCCATATATTTCCCATTATGGTTTTGGACCAAGTGTGAGGCTTTTTATATAACTGGCTGTGCTCATCAAGCCCATGGCCTGATCACATGATTCTGGCATTTTTGGCATCTTTTGTTTATTAATGGTATTTTTATTACCTTTTTATTAATGGTTATATCATATATTGCCTTGGATTTCCTCTGTCCTTCAAACTTTTATGTTCCTGACATCAAAAAGTACCTTCGAATACCTTATTTTTGAACTTTGGACTCTTTGTGAATTTTGTGTTTTAGAAGTGATGCTAAATGTGATTGAGACCAAAAGAGCAAAACTGCTCCATCACTCTATTGTGAGATCTTGCTATGCATAACCAACTATTTACTACACTTTGCAAGTCTAAAAAGGCCGCAATGCAAAATGTTAGTCTATTGATATTCAGCGCTTTGCACCATCTGGTGCAGCCGTAGTTCTTCATTTTGATGATGTCAGTCAGCTAGTGGGCTCAGCTTACAGTTATATTCATTTGAATATAAAAAAACTGGCACCTTTAGACACTTGCCCACAAAAACTGTGAGCTCAAAGGAATTCAGACCTGCTCATATCACAGGAAAGGAGGCACAAAACCTGCAATTAAAAAATGGGTCCTGCCAAGAGCAGCCTTCATTTGAGTGGAAATGTATGAAATGATAGCATAAAAGCAGTTAAAACAAACAAACAAAAACCTTGAACACTCCTGGGCTGCTGGCTTACACAAGCATTCTACATGCCTGAATAAACGACACAGCACCATACCGTGCTTGCACAGTTCATGGAAGCGTTTTATCAAGAGCTTTAGCAATCCGGCAAGGTTCTTCTAATTAAGGTACCTATTAATGATTCATTTGTGCAACATTTGCAAACACAGCAAGAAATTCAAGCGTGGTGTTTTGTTTTGATGCCTTGAGACAGTGTTTACCTTAATGCAATTCAAAAGGTGGTGCTTGGAGGCTTCCCAAGTTAAAAGAATTGTTGGTTCAAATAGCTGAGCCCCAAGACATTTGGTTCATTTATGTGTACAAAATGTCCGCCCTACTGTAGATATTGTAAACTCAAAGCATTTAAGGAGCTCAGGAGCATTTTATTGTTTCCTTGAACACAGCATATTTTATGTGTTCAAACTTAATTGTGTGCACCTCTTTCATTCTGGCTATTGATCTCGCTTTGTCTTCCAAACCCGTGAGCCACAGTGTCTGTCAACACATCCAAGTCTTCACTAGTGAAGACTAGATTAGTCATATAAAATATGCCAATCATCCACAAAAGAAACTCTTAAATGTTGAGCAAAATAACAGCAGAATCTTGCCCTGGAGCTGAGGGCCTGGTCGACTACGGTATTCTTCTGTGGTTAGGCAGAAATGATACACCAGAAGAACATTCAATGATGCTGAACAGACCACCTCAATTATTAACCTTCATCCTTATGAAAGTATGGATATTAAATCAATGAGGATAAAAGAGCATAACATAGCATTCATATTTAAAGAATCTTTTGTATTAGCTCTCTGTTGTTCCCAGCGGTGAAAGCACAACTGGAGCATGAAAATGCAGCCGGATCCCTGCGGTGAGGAGAGGAATTGAAGACTAGCTTTCCTGTCTGCCTGCCTCAGACCCGGGCTGGGGAATGAATGAGAAATATCATTATACTCACAAATGCTCACTGTTTCATCTCAATACGGTTTGGCGTAGGAGCCAAGCACAATTGAATTGACTGTTCTTCTGTGACACTTTGAGGGTTTCCTCATTGTAATGCTTTTAACTGTGTTAAGCTTTGTGATGATGAACACCTGTTGGTTAGGGTTATAAATATGGACTCTTGGGATGTGCAATTGGAGTCTTGCATGGATGTGTCTACTCTTACTGCAACTGTCTCTCTTTGTCACTAGTCTAATCTCTACAATTTCACACTGAATTTTAATATGCCAATCCCTAAAGCAGACAAGGCCTTATTCACATGTGATAATGTAATATTGAAAAGAGCATGTATGACGTTTTTAACCTGATTTCTTTCCTGTTTGGCATCGGCTTTCCCGCAGCTGTGAGGCAGCCTCGAGTCTCCCAACTCTGCCCTGTGTTTCTGATAAGTTGGAACAAAACTGCAGTGCGCACACACACACACACACACACACACACACACACACACACACACACACACACACACACTCCTGATACCATACACAGCTGCATGCGTTCTGTATCAGGGGAGGTCTTAAGCACTCCTGCATGTTGAGTATGGCTATCCTCCCTGTAGCGATGTCCTCTGAGCAGGTAGCTTCCACGGCTCCCAGGCTGTTGTCATATTAGTCCACTTGAGGGAACACGAACAGGACAAGAGATCACATTTGACGTTTCCACTTAATTACTTCAGACACTTCTAAGCATTTAGCAAAAAGCCACCAGTCATGGCTCCATTGTGTGGTGAAATGCAACTTTGTGCAGATCTTGACGTTTATGCCATATTCCCTTCCACTGTCACCATGTCAGGGAAGTCATATATCTTTATGCTGTTTGTTTTATTTCAGACTCAAGAAATTATTCTCTTTTAAAGTGTATGTCGTAATTACCTAAAGGACAAAAATGACCAAAATAATTCTTACAGCATCTTTGAGCTTGCTTTATACATCTTTGAGCTTGCTTTAAGACCATGTTCATAGACATTTTTTCCTCTTTATAGTATTGGAATTTTAGAATATCGGATGCCTCTGATATCTTGTGCTATTAGCTGAACTGATAACCAGACATACGCAAAGAGACATTGACATGAATGCCATGAACTACAGGTTTTCAATTAATCATCAACATTTCTAAGAGTGTGATTATGTTACGTTCACAAAAGTCTTACTGGAGAACCATTTTTGGAGAAATGCAGAGCATTTTGTAAAGGGTTGATGTGTGAGGGATTCATTGCATTTAACAGAGCAGGATGGCATTAGCATAATTGGTCTTTTTTATTCTCTTTGAAGTCTAGAAAGTAGAATAACAAATGTATATGAACTCGGAGCCAAACGTCAATAAATGGAAATGCCATAATTCTCTATGGATGGTCCTGAGTGGATTTCTGCAGGAGGAGGAAAAATACTCCATTTACTGCAAAATAAGCAGAACAGCGGATGTGATCTGACTGATGCCCACCAGGCTTGGCCATTTGATGCACATGAACACACACACACACACAGACACATAGAAAGTAAACACACATACACACACTCACATATAGTAAACACACACATATACACACTCATAAGTAAGTGTGCTCTGTGTCATATTTGTCAGATGTATACACACACACACACACACAAACACACAAACCCTCCTTCCACCTCTCACTCTGATGAGGAGAGTTGTGGCAGCTCCTACTGTGGAACCATGGGAGGCGCATCACTCTCTCACAGGTGCTTTCAAAGCCAGGCATGTTGCAAGGGGAGAGGGAGTAATTATCTGCCAATTAAAGATAAAGATCTCACAAAAGAGCACAGCAACGCAACCGCTAGCTCGTCCAACAGAAGAGCAGAGAGTCTCCAATTCATTCTTTCATTTTTTGTTTTAACCTCCTCTAAAATGTCTTTAGATATTAATGTCAGAGAAACACATTGCATTTTAAAAAACAACACATTAACAGGCTACAAAGTGGAGTGTGTCAAAACATCAGGTTGCATTGTTTTGGTTTTAAAAATTGAATGTGTGGTTGGCTCCACAGCTGTTCGTAACAATTACAAAGCAGGTCAAATCGATGATATTATACGATCTATTCTGCACCATAGCTATGCCAACATACCATCACCACCAACTCTCCTCACCGTGGAAAGTACAGAAGTATTGAATTAAAAATGCCCTTTTAAAATGAGAACCTTTGAACTGAAGAAACATTTCAAGATTTCTTCCACTTCACTACCTATTTCTTTTTGTTCTGAAACTTCACCTCTTAGTCTGAGTTTGGAAGTTCACCTCTGTTAGTCAGCTCCCTTTTCAAATACTAGAATAAAATGTAATGCAATCAATAAAAATGTTCAAAGAGAATTCTTGGAACTGTGATGAGAATGCGTTTTGTACTCTCCCTTTGTACCTGGTTAGCATGGAGCATAGGTTACAGTTCGGCAAATCAAAATTCTTTTAATAATTTTTCTTCTTTTCCTTCTTGTTAGTTCCTGCTGTTACAAAAGAAAGAAAAAATATTAAAAGAACTAGAGCTGCCATATTTTCACTACCTTGATTATATATCCCGTATAGAAATACAGCAAAGAAATAAAGAAAATAAAGTTTTCAAACTTTATTATTATTATTCCTTTTACACAACCGGTGCAGTATTATATCCCATGTCTCTCAGTCAGCTGGAAGAGTTAATGCAATTACCTTGAGCTTCTGTGTAAAGTCTGAACTTGGGAAAAATTGGTCAATGCCATTATTATAACCTTTTGTAACACAGGAACATCAAACACTGCAACACTTTCAACAAAGAATCCAACATGAAAGAGAAGGTGACACAAAGTCATCAGTCTTACATGTATTCACGCAGGCACACACACACACACACACATACACACACACACACACACACACTTTCATACCAGTCAGTTCTAAAACTGAAAAGTTTATTTCATGTCTGCCAAATTGCCAAAACACATAGGGCCATTTCTGTTCACTGTGAAGGGTAACACAATCATTGCCACATTTATGAGTTGTCTTTTAAGCTGAATTATGCATTTCTTTGAATGACAAGATCATCCAGGCAAGTAACTTGTTAATGTATTTTAATATTTACATGTTTCTTAAAAAATGTCTGCCCCTTCCACAGTTTTTTTTCCTCTTTTTTTCAGAAAATATTGATAAAGGTTATAGTTTCCAAGATGTTGTAGGCAAAAATAAAAATCCTTTTGGCAAGCTAAGAGGAAACTGGCAGTGCTAGATACACAAAAATAATATTTCAAGTGATTTGGTGTAAGAATATCATCTGAGTTGATAAAAAATACAATCAACATTTGACACAATTATTACTGTACCGCATGTCATTTCTTCAAATCTCCCAGATGCATAATACTTTTACATTTGCTCTACACTCTATTGCATCTTTCCTTCTGAAACTCAGATTTCACTGCAACACAGAACACGTCTTTTCTCTCTCTGAGAAATAAAATAGATCAGCTCAGTATCAGTTTCTCACTATGATACAGTAGAGTGTTAAAAGTGCAATAACATGTATAAAATGTATTTTTCTTTTTCCTATTGTAAGATTACCATTGTTAGACATTTCCCAAGTTAATATATGCACAGCAGTCTCCACAGCAATGACTTCTGTTTGCTATACAAAATAATAACTTCATGGTCTATGACAAAATAATGCATCATTAAATGAGTTATGCTGCATTTAGCCATGTCTGCCCTTCCCCGTGTGCACTAGTGTTCGTCTACTGGGGGGTGAATGGAGATGGGGAAGCCAAGCTACGCCGATTACACAGTCTGTCAGCACCACATCAGTGTCCAAATACAGCTTTGGCTGTGGGAGAAACAAAAAATGTTGCAAGTTAGATACATGGAACTGTCACAACAAGAGACATTTAGTCAGTTTATAACTCAACATGATTTGTCGACAGCCACTCACTGACAGATTTCTGTACACCAGGGATTATTTTTTGATTAACGGAATTTTTTGATTAACACATTTTTTGATTAACGGAACCGTAACGTAACATTGTCTACCCTACTGTGAGTTAGTAAGATGGTTTTCCTATCCAACACTATCTGACTACCTTTTAAAAAAATGTAACTTAAATTACTGAAACATTGTGTGAAATAACATACCAGAGAAATGCCAGAAAATATCTAGGTCTAGTTTCATGCAGTTGGTAGCAACATGTATAGGTTAGGTTTACAGGGTTTAAAGCAAGGAACATTTCTGTGCCTGAAGTTATCATACATTTCTGAAGATCTCATACATTGAAGTTATCATACATTTCTGAAGATATAATAACTTTCAAATCTCGGCCCACGCCTGAACTCAGGCACAGTGCATTTAAAAGTTAACCTTGATTTCTAAGGCACTTTGACTTAAGCTGTAAGGCTATTGTGCAGAAAAAGCTCAGGTTATTGTGCCACCTGCCATACTGTAAATCAATAATTGTCACTTTAAAAGGAATGTTATTAGCCACTCTTCTATAATGCTCTAAGCAGTTACCATTAAAGAGAGGCCTTGGAACACTGGAACGGGATCGTACAAAGAGTTTTGCTCAGAATGAAATGAAATGAAAATCATTGTTTTTACTCCCTGCTATCCACATCTCTCAGTGACAGGTATTAACTTTTGTATATCAAAAGTAACCAATCTGTGCAAACAAGTTCAGAAGAATAGTGAGGACGAGGGAGCGCTCCCTTGCTCCCTCGCTCCCTTGCTCCCTCGCTCTCTTGCTCCCTCGCTACCTTGCTCCCTCACTCCCTTGCTCATATCTAAAACCTGGTGCTTTTTGTTTGAATGTGTTTAGGCATGAAAAATGACAAACTCCACTGTGCTCCCACTATGCTACCAACGTGCACTTTCACGGCCAACTTTCTCTGGATTCCCCACACCTGATGACCAAGATGCTAAATGTCCAGTACCCCAGTCCACTACTGTAGCTAGTTCAAACATTTAGAAAAGAAAAGCAGAGCATGTAGGCATTTTGTGTCCAAGTTCATGCAAGCACACAGGCCATGGGGGAAATCACAGAAACAGCAGTCACAGAGGTCACACTGACACAATAGCAACTTAAGCATGCATACAAGTAAACAGAGAACAAGCCATAGCCAAATGCACTGTTGATATGAAACTATGAAACACCAATTTAATGAAACATTGGTGGGTAACATTGGTGGGTAAGTTTACATGAAATGGACCGCAACACATGGTTGTGGTTGGGCCTTGGTAATTGCTCAAATTTTCATTCTGACTATAGGGAGTTGAATTGGAAAATCTTCCCATATGGTCGAACGGAGTATATTGGAGAATACTGACATCTTGCTACTGGGGGGGGTGGGGGCTTCATGAGAGCGACCTGCTAACCTGTTACCAGGTCACAGATGGCGCCAAGTCGGCACGGAAGGAAAAAGGTGAGCAACACCTGTGCAATTACAGACAATTCACAATAAGCTTGTTTACCCCCCATCTTCCAAACAGCTGCTGACGAGCTCACACAAGCCATTTGCACACAGTTCACACACTGACTATTAAACTCCCACCATACAGATGCACATGCTGGATGCACACACACACACACACACACACACACACACACGAAAGACACACACACACACACAAAGACTTACACTACAGCAGGTACAGTAGTGGCTTCGTCAGCTGGCAACATCACAATAGCGCAGCGTGTCAACATGCAGCTGGTGCCGTGCCAAAACACACACACACACACAGAGAGAGCGCTCCGCGTTCACGGCAAGACAATTTAGCAGCACCCCGCCAGCATATTAGATGCGCGAAACGTGAAACAAGCCATTAGTGCTTACTTTTATTTGCTCTGATTAGACAAAGGTGTAGTGAAATCCATTGCTGAGGGGAGGGGGAGGAGGAGGAGGTGCCTCAGAGGAGGCGGTGGGGGGCGGGAGAGGAGGAGGAGGTGGAGGAGGAAGAAGAGGGGAGAAGGGCGGAGGGGAGTCAGCGGCGTCGTTAGCCTGCTGAGGAGCTGGAGGTGAAGTTGGAACAGAGACAGAGATACAGAGAGAGACAGAAGAGCACTATTAAAACAATCAAAAGCACACACCAAGGAGGTGTTTAGTGGCTATAGTGGTCTCTCACTCTCTCTCTCTCACACACACACACACACACACACACACACACACACACACACGGAGGAGGTGTTTAGTGGCTATAGTGGTCTCTCACTCTCTCATGCAGGCATCTCTCTCATACACACACACACACACACACACACACACACACACACACAGCACTACACTAAATAAGCGTGGAACATCATCACACCCCAGTCTCTAGTAACGTGAGCTAAACCCTGATCAGCCGGCTCCAGGGACAGGACGGGCCTGACAGGATACACTCCTCTCCCATCGGCCCAGTGAGTGGAGTGGCCTGCCCACACAGCTCCTTCCCCTTAAACTCACTCCTGTCAGCGCAGCCAGGCCCAGCCGCCCGACACGCTTTTATGCAGCTCCAACGTGTCTGCCTCCAAAGTTGAAACGAAACCTCCTCTGGCCTTGACACAGCCTTCTTCCTCCCCTTCACTGGGCACGCGCTCCCTCACTCTCTCCGCTGCCGGACCTTGTTTCGCTCGCTTGGGCGGCCGCTCAGGTGCGTTCAGGAGAGGAAACGCAAATGGCGAGTGGCAGCACGGACAGGAATCCCTCCCCTGTGATCTCTCGCCCTGACACCTTCCTCTCCGGGGGAGACGCCCTGATAACACTTGACTTCTGCGCTCCTGCATATTAAAGGCCCATCAAGCAGGGCCTGTCAGCTCCGCAGTGCGCTTGCCTAGTGTGCGTGTGTGTGTGTGTATGTGTGTGTGTGTGTGCGTGTGAGATGCCGCAAGGTGTTTTTTGAGCGACTCGTCTGTGAGGTCGGGGCGGCGGTGTTCTGTGGCGGCGGCAGCAGCAGCGATGGGAGGCAAGAGAGCACGAGAGTGTGTGTGGTGTGTGAGCAGGAGTGTGTGAACAGGAATACGTGTGTGAGCGCGCTGGAGCGAGTGAGGCCACGGCTCGGCTGCAGAAGCTGCAAAGATGAAAGGTGAACTGGGGGCGCTTTTATGCCGCTTCTGAGGCGTGTTCAAAGAGCAGCCACGGGACACAGGGGCTGGAGCCCAGGCGCTCCTCTCCTCTCCCTCTCCTCACTCACTCTCTCCGCCGCATTGATTAGTCCCGAAAAAATAGCCCCATCAAGAGATTCCTCCCCGTCTGAAAGGTCTAACACGACGTGCAATTAGCACTGTCTACTCATAAGATCCCCCACTAATAAGGAATAATGTTCAGTTATTAGAGATGGGAGATCCAGAGAACGCCGGCTTTTGGGTTTTTTCTTTCTCTTCTTCTTCTTCTTCTTCTTTACTCTTCTGCTTTCACTTTTCACTCTTCATCTTCTTTGGCTTCTTCTTCATGCAGGTGTCTCAAAGTAGATGTGCCTCTTCTCCTTCAATCATTTCTCTCTGTCATCTTTTCACCAGAGCTCAATGAGAAGAGAAGTGATGAATCTAATCTACTGTCAGGGTGGTATTGAAACTTATCATTTTTGATGCTCTGCAGATAGGTCAATGTGTGTGTGTGTGTGTGTGTGTGTGTGTGTGTGTGTGTGTGTGTGTGTGTGTGTGTGTGTCCATGTGGAGTGGAGAGGTTCAGAGCTCACATGACACAAAAGCTCTAATATATGATGGCAGATGTGATGAGAGCCTGCGAGTACGTGCGTACCTGCCACCTGCTTGCTCTTGAGGGAGGCTTCGGAGGCGAGAGCGTAAGACATGGTGATGATCCTCTCCTGCTCCTGCAATGCAGAGTCCAGGTCCGGGAGCTCACACTTATCCACCACCACCGTGGGGGGTATGTTCTGGACACTGTAAGTCACACACACACAGACAGACGCACGCACGCACACACACACACACACACACACACACACACACACACATGTAGGTGCGTGGCACAACAATGTTGCTGTTTCTGACATGAGTAATGTGTTGAGAGTACGTAGACAGTGCTGCACCTGGACTTGGCCAGGATGCTCTTGATGCGCTGCACTTTGCGGTGGCGGGCCTCCAGCTCCTGAGGGCTGATCGGCTCCTCGGGCTCCAGGTCCACGTAGCGCTCAGGGATCTCTACCTTCTTGGGCTTGGACAACTGCATACATACACACACAACACACACACACACACACACACACACACACACACACACACACACACACACACACACACACACACACACACACACACACACACACACACACACACACACACTTAGTCTAAAATGAAGCTGAGCTAGCTGTGGTAGGACAGAGGTCAAAGTCAAGCATGATACAGCAAAATGCCCTTGAGAAAGTCGTTGATGGTTTGAAGTTCATTGGCAATGAGATAAACAGTACATTATATAGCCCCTACTGCAGAAGCCTCAAGGCAAAGCTAGAAAAATGCCTCATGGGCTCAGGGGCTCGTAGGCATGGGACCCTGTGTGCTATGCGCATAAGGAGGGGAAGATGTACACTATGGGAGGAGGTGGGCGTATTTCAGCTCCGGAGGCTGTTAATAGAATAGATGGGGATCTGATCAGCTCTGGGGCCAGAACCCTACAGGGTAAGCACCAAGTCACCAGACTTTAAATGTCAGTATTGAGTCTCTTTCTCACATACACCCACTTCAAATTCAACTGCATTTGTCCATCCTCTTCATTTCTTTCAAACATGCACTGTGTTCACACTACACATAGTCATTTGACGTGTCCACCTCAGGTCCTTATGCAAGCTGGACTGTGTTTGTGCTGTCCAAACACTTAGGCCCACCTCTTTGCTCAGGTCCACAGTGTAGTCCACTGGCTCCAGGTCCAGCTCCTTCATGGAGCACAGGGTGAGCCATTCGTCCGACTGGGAGCGCGGTCTCTCCCGGTGCTCCGGCGGACGCTCCTCTCCCTGCACCGCACGCTCCAGCAGCTGCAGGTCAAACTCCTGCTCGCGCTTCCACTGGGATCACACACACACACACACATACACACACACACACAGCCATTAAAGACACATACACACAGTCATCAAACGCACGCACACACACACACACACACACAGACATCAAATACACACAATCATCAAACACACACACACACACACACACAGTCACGAACACACGCACACAGGCAAGTACACAGATATACACAATGTAACATGATCAGAAAAAAAAACAGTTTGCACTCACAAATCAGAGACTCATATTTAGCTGCTGAACACACTCTGATCTTCTTTCCAAGCAACCTTCACCTTGCCCATTCTACTCTTTTTGACAGTATCGGACTATTCTCAGGAAATTCTGTCAACATCCACCCAATAAGGCTATTGTTTAACTCATTCTCGTGCTACACAATTAACCTCCCCTGCCCTCCAGTGGAACTTTTGACTTGTATTCCATCAGAAAAACGGGGTGAAAAGTTTATACTGATATTTCACGGTTTTCATTTTACAGCAATTCTTTCTAAATGTCTTCCTAAATGCCATTATTTGTAATTAGACTTCTATTAGGATATCTGAGACACAAAGAAAGGAGTAGTGCCCCCCTTGGCACCTTGAGCTGAGAATAGTGCTTGAGGTTTGAATGCAGTGAATGGCAGCGCGGGGGTCAGGGCTGCAGCGCTGCTGAATGGAGACACAAGGCTCCTCAAGGTCAACAGATGATATGGCCTTTAACAAAATGCCACAATCCTTGTAAGATGAACAGTGAATCACTATATCCTGCTAGCCTCACACCATAGAAACCCACCAATGAACTTGCCATTGTGTGTCTGTGTAAGTGTGTGTGTGTGTGTGTGTGTGTGTGTGTGTGTGTGAGAGAGAGACAGGGCTGGGAATCTAGCCGACTCTAGGCTGATACATCCTTTTCACAGCTATACATCACTGTCTGTTCTTTCAGGGAGAAGCGTTGAGTTCTTCTTTTACAGTTGCCCTTAGGACAAGACTTCTGCATAAAACATGACATTCTTGCACAATGTCTCTGGTTGGCTTTGTATGACAACTACGGTGGTAGGGGATTAGTTTACATGATGTGCAAAGAGAGTTCAATGTCATGAATAGGTTGTCATGCTGTGCAGTGTGTAATATACTTTTTCTATCAGTGGTACAACTGGCCATTGAAAAAGCCTTTAAGTGTATGTGGAATAAGGTTGGCATACCTGTAAGCGTTGTGGACACTGGCGTTTAATACATAATTAACCCAGGTCCTTGTGAAAACTTTACTGTGTTTATGCCATCTGAGCTCTGAGACCTTAGCGTAGATCATTTCCAAGGTGAACATAAGGACAAAGGCAATAATCAACAGCCAAAAATAAACACATGCAGATTGACAGGCATCATTGTGCTTACAGCACGAAACAAACATGAAAATAAAGCAGAATGGCAAGGGAAATATTGAAAAACACATGCTTCATTTTCCAATAATAAACATACCATTTCAAATAATGAAAAAATAATAAAGAACACGGCGAGCACTTTATTTATTAGCAAACTGTTTATTTTGACTGTGTAAACTTCTACAAGATTTAACCCCCCCATATAAAAGTTACTGGAGCAGTGCAATCACTTATCAGTTAGCAGATTAATCTCTGACCTGCTATGATGCAGCCTGTGCTGTATCAAAGTTGTGATGCGAGCCTTCAGAAGCCCACCGCACATGCTCAATGAGTGTCCTACACAGTGCTAGAGCTAGCAGTTAACCACCCCTCCGGACTGACAAGCACTGAAATGCTGTCCTCGAGCTGAATATCACACACACACACACACACACACACACACACACACACACACACACACACACACACACACACACACACACACACACACTTCGCCCTATCGCCCATGGCCAGATAGCAGGACTATAAAATCATGAGCAGTGATTTCATGCTGTTGATTTTCTTACGGGCAAAAATAACAAGCCAGCATTAGTTTAGATTAGCCAGCGATGATATGCACGGCGGGGGCAGATCACTGTAGTATGAGTCATTATTCAACACTGTATTATTAATCAGCACCACTGCCGCGTTATTGGGTATAAAACACATGTAAAACACAAGCCATGTTGGTGATTGCAGCAGATGGGAAGACTAGACTGGGTAATGAGAGAATGTGAAAGAGCAAATAATAAACAGACTTGATGTCAGCGCTGTGGAGCACAATGATGCCTGATCAGGAACAGATATCACAACGATGTGAAAGAGAGGAAGAGTAAAAAGACTGGATGATAGAAAGAGAGAAAAAGAAGAAATAAATAAAGTCAGAGAAAAGACATAAAAAGAGATGAATGTAACAATGCGGTAAGGCCTGAGAGCTCTGGCTGCCATATGGTTTAGTCACAGTGAGATGGACAGTGCGTGTGTGTGTGTATGTTTGTGTGTGTGTGTGTGTGTGTGTGTGTGTGTGTGTGTGTGTGTGTGTGTGTGTGTGTGTGTGTGTGTGTGACTGATGTGTAATAGGTGAACAGGCAGACTGGACTCATGGGTCCAATCCCCACCTGTTGAGCCATAGCCATGCCACCAGCGTTAGAACCCCAGACAACAGGGACAGCGGCGGAGAGAAGCGCCTTCCTTTCTGCCTGAGGAGGTTTGGGAAGCAGGCGGGGGTGGGGACAGGGGGGTCAGGCGGAGACAAGCCAGGATTGCATGGATGAGTTAGCGCAGCGTCCACAGGGTGGGCAGGCAGACGGAGGAGGGGAGAGTAACGGGGTCCTCCCGCGTCCATCCGCCGCCCATCCCAACCCCCACCCCTCTAATGGACCCATGAGCCTCCAGGTACTGCCTCAGCGCCTCTGATTTACTCTCCCCAGCCTCCAGAGGCCGAGGGGGGACCCAAACATTTCACAAACAAAAACGTCATTTCCCACACATGAAAAAAAGGCACTTGGGAATCATTACTAGTTTCACAGGGTTAGACTCAGATTTTTTTTCTTTAAGTTAGACTCATGTAGAAATGCTTCATATAGAAATCTCTACAAAAAAGCTTTTCTTAAATAAATAGCACAACACATGGCATTTTGTCTTCCTTGCATAGGCAGCTGTCCATATCCTTTGTACTCTCTTTGTACGAGCAGCTCCCTCTGTGAGGCACTTCAACAGTCTCATTTCCACATCTCATTGCTTTCTACACAAACGTTTGTCACATACTCTCCACCTGCTCCGCCTGCTTTTCCTATTGGGCTTTAACATCATCACACTATGTTACACATGGAAATACACCTAGTTCAGCCACTGCCACAGCTATGCTCATTAGTCTGGAAATCAAGCTCTGCTAACAAGTTAGGAATGTTGAGTGTGTAGAGTTTGTGTATGTCTGTTTATCAGACTATATGTGCTTGTTTATGTATATGTGTGGGTGAGTTTCAGTCAGTGTGTGTGTTTATGCGTACACTATAATGGTTATGATAAATTATTCTTGTGTGTGTCTATGTGTGTGTGAACACTGTGAGCTAACGCATGTTTGTATGTAAATACTGTAAGTATGAAGTGGCCAGTTTTGGCAGCTGCTGTGGTAACTCTAACGTACTGATCCCAGGTCAGCTGAGACGGGTCGCGGGGTGGTCGCTCCGGACGCGGACGAGCCGGACCGGGGACCGGTGGCGGCCGGGGAGGAGGCCACGGAGGCAGAGGCCGAGGCGTGCCGCTCGCCCTGGCTGAGGGTGCGCTTGCGCTCGCGCACCAACGCCTTCTGGTGGCGTTTCATGCGCTCCAGCTGCTCCTCGGCGCTCATGCGACCCCGCTGCAGCGCAGGGTCTCCAGTACAGACGCTCCAGAGCGCTCTTTGGTCTCTCCTGCAGGAGACGAGAAGGAGTAGAGTCAAAACCATACCAGAGGGAGAGGGGGGTACAGATGCTCCAGAGTACTCTGTGGAGGAGAGTCAAGACTGTAGAGTCAAAACTGTACAAGAGAGGAAGAGAAAGATGGAGAGAGAGAGATGGAGGAGGGAGAGAGGAGAGCGATGAGAAGATAAGAGAGTTAGGAGAGATACAGAAATAAAGAGGAAAAAGGAGATAGAGTGAGCCCTTAGAGAGAGAGAGAGAATGAAAGAGTTAGAGAGGGCATTGGAGAAAGGCAGTGAGTTAAGGAAGGCACTGCGATCTGGAGAGAAAGAGGAGGGAAGAAAGAGAAAGAGAGGAAGAGAGGATGGGAAAAGAAGTAGAGAAGAAAGAGGGAGGGAGGGCAAGAGAGAATGGGGTGGATCAGAGAAGCAGCGAGAACATTTCAAAGCTTTGCTGCTTCATTTGCTTGTTTAATTTCTTCTGCACACACACACACACACACACACACACACACACACACACACACACACACACACACACAACATAGGGTGTTAGCATGAAATGACTGGCTGTGTGTGTGTGTGTGTGTGTGTGTGTGTCCTTGTGGGCCTGTGGGTAGTGCGTGTGTGTGTTTGTGTGTGTGTGTGGCTGTGGGCGTGTGTGTACACACTCGTGGAAAAAAAGAGCACAAGTAAGAGAAAGAGAGCAACACTCTTTCTCATCCCACATCAGGGCGATGTAGCGAGCGCTAATTCATTAGCATTGCACTCAAGTCGCTCACACCCACCCTCCCACACACACACACACACACACACACACACACACACACACTTCCCAGATGAACTTTTTTTCCCCCGTGCATTCAGCGTTTTATACCAGGGAGCGGTATCTCATCATCTTGAGTCCGCATCTCGCCCCCATGCTTTGTTGCCTCCTAAGCCCCAGTAAGACTTTAAAGTGCTCCTTTGACTCTAGGCTCTGCAGCCAGTCTCTCTCTCCCTCTCTCTTTGTCTCTCTCTCCCTCTCTCTCTATATATCTTTCTCTCTCTCTCTCCCTCTCTCTCTCTGTCTGTCTCTCTCTCCTTCTCTCTCTCTCTCAAATTCAAATTCAAATTAGCTTTATTGGCATGACAAAAAACATTGTGTTGCCAAAGCTTACACATGTGGTATAATTGTATAGATTTAAATAATAATAATACAAATAATGGTAAAATAATAATAATAATAATAAGGACTCACTTTCTCAATCTTTGACACTCTGTCAGGAATTGTACTGCTATCGTAGCACAACTGTGCACTCCCAACAAATACGGGAGCTTGTTTTCATTGGGTAGCATGGGGAATTGGGGAGCAATCTTGCCAATGTGGTCAAAGAATTCTCTCCTAACCAGGGTGTCATTTTTACATTCTGTGAGGAAGTGTAACTCATCTTCTACTACTCCTTCGTGGCATTGTAGACCTAGCCTTTCATCTATTGGTTTCCATGTCTGCCTGTGCCGACCCCTCTCAACTTCCAGAGTGTGCTCACTAATTCTGAAGGAAGTTAGAAGTTTCCTTTTTTTATAATATTTGGATTTTTTAATTTTGTCTAGCCAATATTTGTAATATTCATCTTTTGTTAATTTCTCAATATGTTTTAACTTTGCTTGAGACATGTCAGGTGTATTCAAATTGAAATTGTGTTTTGATATAAGATAATCAAAAGGATCTCTCTCTGGGTGGGTTCTCCTCTGTAGAAGGGCACTGTGATTACATTCCTCTGGTTTTGAGGACAGTACATGGTAATAAAATTTGCATGCTCTTTTTTGTATATCAACTAATAGTGGATATCTTCCCAGTTCTGCCCTGCATGCAATATTTGTTGCATTCCTGTGTACCCCCAAGATGTTCTTACAGAATTCCAGGTGTAGTGTTTCTGCTGGGCTTTTGTCCCATAGCTCATAATTATTTTGATGTCCCTCATAATTATGTTGATGCCCCAAATTTCACTACCATATAAGATAATGGGCTTGATAACTGAATCAAAAATCTTTTTCAACCAGGTCTTTAATAGCCAGATTAAAATTGCCTGTGGAGGAAATATTTAGGCCCAAATAGTTATAATTTGTCACTTGTGAAAGTCTGTTTTCACCAAGGGTGAAATTATATTTATTCTCTGTTGAACGTGTCTTTTTTTGAAATATCATTATTTTTGTTTTTTCTTTATTTATGGGGAGATTCCAAATTTGAGAGTAATTTTCCAGGATTGACAGACTCTCTTGTAGCCCCTCCTCTGTTGGGGACAGACTCTCTCTCTCTCTCCCTCTCTCTCTCTCTCTCCTCTCTCTCTCTCTCTCTCTCTCTCTCCCTCTCTCTCTGTCTCTCTCTCCTTCTCTCTCTCTCCCTCTCTCTATATATCTTTCTCTCTCCACTCCACTCACCTTCAAGCCTGGCGCCGATGCTCCTCTTCTCAGGGTGACATAAGATGAAATGTTGGTGGACTGATTCAGTCGCGAGGAGGAGCCTGTTACTCCTGACACAGAGAGTTTTTAGTGTCAGTAAAGAAATAAAAAATAAAAAAACACAATGCCAAAGTATGCTGCTGTGTTGACTCACAATATCATGTGTCATGTATTAAAACCACAACCTTCAACAAACAATTACAATCACATTTCAGGGTGGCAACATGGCTTCAATGTGCAGGTACTATCTCTGTAATCCCAAACTCCAGGAAGCATGCTCCAAATTGGTGAGATCAATAATGAGAAATGGATGGATATATAAAAATATAAATATAATTGACTTGAAATTTGAGAATAATTGGGTAAACATGTCAGCAGATCAACAGCAAGTAACTTGTCAACATACTGTCCAGCTCTTTCAGCTAATGCATATGAGACAACATAGTCATTAAGTCATTAGTCAGCAAGCAGTGTGTGCTGTGGATGCTGCTGGTGCAGGCCTACTGTACCTCTGCTGGGCAGGGTCTGGTATCCGCTGGTCAGCGCTGAGGCCCCCTGCACCCCACTGACCCCTCTCAGCTCTGGCTCGCTGAGAAACGCCCGCAGCTCCACCTGTGGACCGGGGAGACCAGGCTTCAGCCATTCATCCATCTATCCATCTGCAACCATGCCCCCCCCCATTCCACAAACACACAGAGAGCTCATTGTGCTTATCTGATGATCTGATGCCCTCAAAGAGAAAGCTCTCCTCTCTTGGACAACTGAGTATACTTCTGGACAGGGACTGAATGACCCAAAGGGAATGCTCTGACATACACACGTATCTTTGGGGAAACTTCAGACATCTTAACCCACTGGTTACTGGATTCTTCAGTGGGCATAGATGTACTACTACCTACAGTATGTACGGAGACAGTTTCTTTCATGGTCAAGACTTGTCAGTATAAAAGCCTGCTTAAAACTGGAGGCATCTAGGAAAGTGCAAATTATCTGGACAGGGCATGATCCCAACCCTCCCCCTGCTGGCCAGAGTGTCCAACCTTGTCTCCGTTGGAGAACTGCCCGATCTCGCGGTCTCTCTTGCGCTCGTCGGACTGGCGCTTGAGGCCTCGGACAGAAGTGTGCCTGATGACGGACGACTCCTTGGGCAGAGGGGGCACTTCAGGGGGGTGCTCATCAGGGCTGTAGAGCTGAGGAAGAGGAGGCCGTGGTGGAGCACCCTCCTCAGCCTGTCCAACAGATGGCCAATGCATCAGTACAGTGTATGGCACATTTCCAACTATAGTGGGCAGTATGTATACAATTCAACATCTATAGCACAATAACATATGAATGTCTCAAGACAGAGAGCCCAGCTTGAACTCCATCCCTGTGAGCAAGCAGTAAGTGGACTGGGACAAGAAAAAAGACTCTGAATGAATAAACCTAGGAAGAAGCCCTGGGGCCAGCTGGGCAGACGCATGAAATGGTTTGATCTGTAAGCCTGTGTTTTGAGTGCTTCCATGGAACTGGTCTCTCTAAAACTCTTATTTGATCATAATCTGACCGCATGAAGTGTTCTGCTTTCAACAGAGCAAGCATTGTGGTCTTGGGCACCAGTAGTCTCATGGCATATCTTTGCCCAGTCTTCAAGCCACTGTGCAGCAGGGAAAGAGTAATGACATTTAGCAAAAGAATTCAAGAATGGGGGTCCTTCATCTTTTACACCCACCTTTCAGATCCAACCTAACAGCTCTGTTGGATCCATTGAGTGAAGGAGAGAACGTCTATAGTGACCAAACACACTGAAGCTACGCTGTCCAGCACTCACCCAATTTGGTTTGTGTGCAGCGTGCAGGCCAGCGGGCTGCTGGGTAGGCTGGGAGGGGCTGTGCGGAAGAGACTTCAGCTGCCCTGCCGACGGGCTCGCCGAGAGGGAAGGCACTGAGGAGGACACTGAAGGCACAAGTTTCCGCTCTGTGGAACCCACATGCACACACACACACACACACACACACACACACACACACACACACACACACACACACACACACACACACTGAGCATAATGCACTCCAAAATTCATACACATTCACCAATGTGCAGAATACACATCTACATCTACAGACATACATGGACAAAGACACAGGTACAGGGCCCCTCTCACCTGGGTTCTGCACTGAGTCGACTGTGATTTTGTAGTTGGCTTTGCTGGAGCTCAAGCCAGCCATCACATCCTCTATCCGCCACAGCTCCTTCCTCAACTGAGCTTTCTCTTGCTGCAGAAGGACAGACACACAGACACACAGACACACACAGACACACACAGACACACACACACACACACACACACAGACACACACACACAACCACAAACGGATCAGAGGCAATCAGAGACAGGCCAGATACACACACATCTTAGGGAGTGCTCTGACTTTTCCATGTCATCACTGTCTGTCTATTTTCATCATGCGCTTCCCTTCTCAAAAACCACGCAAAGTACTTAGTGCTTACATCTCATGAGACAGTTGGGCCAATTTCAATATAAATTGTCTGATAAAGCAATGGGTTTATTTAGTTACTGTTAACAAGCCTCGGCAGAATGTTATGATGAGCAGTCACACAGAAGGGACAGATGAAGGAAAATAAAGGGCCTTTGAGGGGGCAGATCGGAGGGTCAGTTGATGGGGTTGTGTAGGGGTGAGCGTGAGCAGACCAGACCGTAGTGACCATGGGGTTCTGGGGGATGAGTATTGATGAGCGTTAGGGTGTGCCCTGCTGACCGGTGATGGGGTGAGGTGCAGATGAGATGAGACTGTGACCATTGTGGGGTTATAGGAGATGAGTGTTATGAATGATCGTGGGAGGGTGGGGTTATGTGGGGGTGAGTGTGTGCAGGTGGGAGGGTGGGGTTATGTGGGGGTGAGTGTGTGCAGGTGGGAGGGTGGGGTTATGTGGGGGTGAGTGTGTGCAGGTGGGAGGGTGGGGTTATGTGGGGGTGAGTGTGTGCAACAAACAGAGGGAAACTAAACTTGATGTCAGAGTTCAGCTTGATAGACTACGAAACACTTGAAAAAACGGTACAGAATCTCAGCCCTTCCACATGTGTCTTAGACACTCTGCCTACCAACTCTGCCTCTGTTTTTCACCTCATAGCGGCGGATGTCCTTCAAATTGTAAATGTATCATTGCTGTCTGGCACTTTTCCTAAGTCACTGAAAACAGCTGTTGTAAAGCCACTTCTCAAGAAGAATAACCTGGATGCCTCCATGCTAAACAATTACAGGCCCATATCCAATCTACCTTTTATTGGCAAAATTATTGAAAAAGTAGTCTTTAATCAATTAACCACCTTCCTAACATCAAATGGGTATTTTGATTACTTTCAGTCTGGTTTTCGGGCAAATCACAGCACTGAAACAGCTCTCATTAAAGTTTCCAATGACATACGCCTCAACACAGATTCAGGTAAAACATCAGTCCTAGTGCTACTGGACCTTAGTGCAGCATTTGACACTGTTGATCACAATATTTTACTACACAGACTAGAACACTGGGTTGGATTTACAGGCACAGTTATCAGCTGGCTAAAATCATATCTACAAGAAAGGAGCTTCTTTGTTGCCATCGGAAACTGTACCTCAACACCAACGTCCTTGACCTGTGGTGTTCCCCAGGGGTCGATCTTGGGGCCACTATTATTCAACCTCTATATGCTCCCACTTGGACAAATCATTCAAAATAATTTGATTTCATATCATAGCTATGCAGATGACACACAAATTTACTTAGCTCTATCACCAAACAACTATGGTCCTCTTGAATCTATGTGTCAGTGTATAGAACAAATCAACACCTGGATGTCTCAAAATTTTCTTCAGCTGAACAAATAAAAAACTGAAGTAATTATATTTGGTAAAAATGAGGAAATCAGCTTTTTACCACCTCAAAAATATTGTCAAACTCAGAGGGCTGATGTCAAAACATGACTTAGAAAAACTCATTCATGCATTTATCTCCAGCAGGGTTGATTACTGCAATGGACTGTTCACAGGCCTTCCTAAAAAGACTATTAAACAGCTTCAGGTGATACAAAATGCAGCAGCTAGGACTCTAAGAACTAAAAGAACTGACCACATTACTCCAATTCTTAAGTCCTTGCACTGGCTTCCAGTAAGTCACAGAATTGACTTTAAAGCACTATTGCTTGTTTATAAATCAGTAAATGGAGCAGGACCTAAATACTTGTCAGACATGCTTCAGCAGTACACACCTTCTCGTCCTCTCAGGTCCCAGGTGAAAAACCTGCTAGTAAAACCTACAGTTAGAACTAAACATGGTGAAGCAGCTTTTAGCTGCTATGCAGCTCAGCTGTGGAACCAACTTTCGGATGACATTAAAAAGGCCCCAACTGTAGCCAGTTTTAAATCTAGACTTAAGACCAAACTGTTCTCAGACGCTTTCTGCTAACTGTGCCGAGTTACAAATTCTGATTCTGCCTCGATAATTATTCTACTTTGTTTTTATTACTTTTTTTTTACTACTTTTGCCTTTGTTTTTGCTTACTAATTATTCTTTATTTTTAAATGATTTTACCTTTGTGTTTTATGTTTTCTTTTTATTATGATCTTTACCTTTTAACTATTCTTTGACTATATTGCCCTTCTATGCTTTTATTTGTTATTATCGTTTGGTTTTGTTTATGTAAAGCACATTGAATGACCTCTGTGTATGAAATGTGCTATATAAATAAACTTGACTTGACTTGACTTGACTTGACTTGACAGGTGGGAGGGTGGGGTTTTGTGGGGGTGAGTGTGTGCAGGTGGGAGGGTGGGGTGATGGAGTGTTTAGGGTGGTGCAGACCTGAGTGATGGAGCAGCGGCTCATCTGCTCCTGCAGGGCCGACCTGAGCCGGTCCACATCCACCTCCAGACGGCTGTACTCACTCCAGGCGTTCTCCATCTCCTGCTCAACACACACACACACACACACACACACACACACACACACACACACACACACACACACACACACACACACACACACTCATTTATTGGGCGGAGGCAACATAACTGAGTGTGCATGCACATGTATGTAGAGTATGTGTATGTGTGTGTGTACTGCATGCGTGTGTATGCCCACCGTGGAGAGCTGTGAAATCTCAGCACGGATGTGCACCACGTCCTCCTGCAGCAGCCTCTGCTGGTAGGCGATCTTCTCGGCGTGAGCGGGCTGGTCGCGGTACTGCTCCATCTGCTGATGGGACACATCCAGCACCGACTCCAGCTTGTCCTAAAGGGGTTCACACCCACACACACATCAGCAAGGGCACCATTAAAACTGTGTGTGTGTGTGTGTGTGTGTGTGTGTATAATTCTCATGGCAAAGCATTAAACTATACTGATGAGTCATCTCAGCCCAATACCTCAGACAATCCATTATTTTACTTTCTCCTCCATCAGCGCTGTGGGTGGTCAGATTTTGCTTTAGTGCCCTTCCAGGCTTTCCTCTCCAATGAGACTCGGGGCTTTGTACTTGATTTTCTTTTTTCTTTTATTATTATTTTTACTACTTTACCACCGGCGTCATTCTGCGATGGCTTGGCAGCGCGTTCAAGCTGCATTCATTCGACAGATTTAATCTCCTTTTAATCATGTTCAAGGACAGAGTGCAGCTCAGTTGGTCAATGAATGGGTGCATTGAATCATTTTGTGTTAAGAATGCTTTGGACAAATGTCCTGTTCCATCTTTCAATAAAAGACTATTGGCATTATATAAAGATGACATGGAGATGCAATAAAAGAACTGTGGTCAAAGAACTGCTGGGTTGTGACCTGCTGATTTCTTTTCACCTGGCAGGACACAAGGTAAGAAAAGCATGGCCGAGTTGTCAAGGTCTGTACCTTATCCTCCTTTAGGGTACGAATCCTCATCTCCAACTCTTGAAGGATCTTGTCCTGTTCACATAATCTGCTCAGCTTCACCTAGAGAGTGTGGAGAAAAGGCAGACCTTCCTTTATACTCTGTCTGTCCAGACGCCCGAGACACTCTGAGCAGCCATCAAGGACACAGTGGAGAAGAATAGTGAAGAACTGCCGTCGTGAATAGGAAATAGCATTCATTACGCTAAGAATTAACATTCATTTAGCTTAGTATCCAACCCTGATCCCATTCCTGGTAAAATCTAGCATTTTTAAAAAATAGGTTACTTTAGATGAGAAGTGTGAGGGGAAAAATACAGAGCAAATAAGTTGGCGAATTCTTTATAGCCTGCCTAGTTTGCAAAGCTTTCTCACACAGCGAGTGTTTATTCTCAGCTCTATTTATCATTCCGTTCAATTAATTATTAAGCTGTTTTTATTTTACTGCCGTATATTGTTGTTTTAACGGCATCAATTATTCATCAGTCAGACAAAAATCACCAGCAAATTCTTATAAATTGTTAAAGTGGAACAATGTTAATGATGAAAAGCCAGGGCTTCCATCCTATTTACCTCCAATTGCATGAACAGAGAAGGGGGAAAGAAGCTGGAATACAAAAATCAAACTGAAAAATTTAAGAGCTCAAAATATAAAATCCCATTGCATGTATTTTTCCCTTTAAATTGAGAGCTCGGAATAAAAGCCCTTGTCGATACTCTCGCCGGCTCCATCAGAGGCAGGCTCTCCCTGCTGAGGACCCAGTCTGTTTATCTTACTCTGATGCCTCTGTTTACCACTGCACAACCACACAACAGACACTTGGCATGGCTTGCTCTCTCATCTTTTACTCTCTATCCATCTCTTTCTCTTCCAACAGTTTCCCTCTCTCTCTCTCTCTCTCTCTCTCTCTCTCCCTCTCTCCCTCTCTTGTGATAACATTTTGTGTTCAAAAAAACATAATGAAGGGCTGGTTGAGGGAATGTTGGGGAGACTAGATATTTAATCAGCAAAAAATGGGATGGGGGTTGGGAGGGGGGGGGCAAGACTGCCATACTTACATCAATGTCACTTTCAGCTATTTTAACGGGCCGTGCTGGTCTGTCTTTTAGCGTTTCACGACCGGTGACCTGTGTGACCCAGAGATGTGAGAGGACTCGCATGGTGCAACAGTTTGCCAGAAATGAGCAAAGAGACACAACCGCACCCAGCCAACTAAAACAAACTGAACATGGAACAGTAAGGGAAGGCGTAACTCAGGCATCCTCTATCAATTTGACAAGATAGCAAGGCGTCACTGGTGACAGACGTGCTGAAGTCATACTGATAACAATTTCAGCAAGAGCGAAAACCAAAAACCAAAATGCATTGTGGAAAATCACAAACAAAAATCAGCCCACTCTGTAAGCCATATGACATATTTATGAATGGGGAGCAGCTGTGTGTTTAAGAGGAGCCAAGGCGACTCTTTCCCCTGGCAGGTTATCAATACTTTTCATGATTACGTCCCTATGATGAACCATGTGTGAGTACTGTAACCACAAGGAATATGGCGGATTGTCAGAGGAGTGTATGGTTAACTGAGTGCAAGTTCACTTCAAAGTCACTGAGCTGGTCAATTAATTTTGAAGGGTTAGTGGTTAGCAGCTGGATATTAATGGCATGCTCTCTAAGTACTCAGATCAGCAGACTCCCAAATGGTTTCACCAATCCCCAGGCAAAGAATAGACATTGTACTACTTAATACTGGGTATCTGTACTAGAAATAGATAGATTCCACCCACAGTAGCTTTAAATCAATGATTAGAATAGTCAGTATTGATAGCTACCAAGAGAAGGCCTTCAGGCTCCTCCCTGAAGAGAAAATGAAAAAGAGAAATAATAAGAAGCTCCAAACAGCACACGGTCAGACTAGGGTACTGCACCACACCGAAATGAGTACCTATGCCAAGCTATGCCTCGAGGCCAACACGGGCACACCTAACGAACAGCACACACGGGCCAGCAGTGTCACAAGTCTACTGGCGAAGCCATGGAATGGACACGCTTTGTATGCACACCATTCTTACATTCAGAACGGAGCCCAAACCGTGAGAGGACTTTTGTATGCTATTGCAAACCAAAACGATCAGTTGTTCAATACTTTTCATCTGTTTGAAGATAGAAAGTGGTGTTATGAATTACACATCACTCACTGGATATTAGGTGTTAGTCATACAAATTACTAGATGTCAGGATTAATATTTCCTGAAAACAGATAAGGTGGATTTGAGGCAATGATCTGTGTTTAAACAAAGAGAGTAGGTTTTGAGCAAAAGGCTATAAACATGAAAGTGAGACAGCACTTCCTGATGGGAAATGTAGTTTATTATCCATTTCAGGTTTGTTTCTCTCCAATTCATCTGACCTTTAAGTCCCATCAAGCAGCACTGTAGCATTGTGCAATACTGTTAGACCACCAGAGGCAGTAGCCCGATAGTAATCTACAGTAAATGCTTAACAAGCACCTCTGAATCTGGTCATTTACTGCCATGCATTACTGTACAAATGAATAGAATTGTAGTTTAATGGTGTATGCAGGAGTGCATATTCTCCACCAGATCAGCTCTGGCCAGTCTGCACACGTAAGTTGAACTTGGCGCGATTAGGGGCAGGAGAGGAGAGTGATGGGAAGGCTGAACAAAGGTTCAAGTTAAGTGTGCACACACAAGCCATCAGAGCACTCAGGAGTGTCCACACTGCTGTCTCAGTCAGAGGAGTCCTGGGAAGGGCTGAAGATGTTAGCAGACACCACACCCAGGCTGTTAGGGCTACAGGAGAGACCAGAGCAGGGAGAGGACAGGAGGGTGGAGCACAAGCCCACGGGACAGCAGGGTGGAGAGGAGAGGAGAGGAGAGGAGAGGAGAGGAGGGGGAGGAGAGAAGGGTGGAGGAGAGCAGGAGAACAGGGAGGAGGAGGACAGGGGGGATTCAAAGGGGAGAAAAAGGAGGAAGCGATATTAGCTTCAACGGGCCCACCTTCAGGTCTAGATACTCCAGGTCCTTCTTCAGCTGCATGTAAGTATCATCGGCCTTAAGGTGGGGGGAACGGAAAGACAGGTCACATGACAGGAAGCTGCAAAGTATGCTGGTAGAGACAGCCCATGATTTGAATGAAAATAGAAAATCTCTAACTGATTGGAAATCAGGCTAAGGAGAATGAGAGTAATCTTTTAGTATAAGTATACAACAAAAATCACATAAATAAAACTGGAGCAACTGATATGATTTAGAGCAAAACTGATTAAAATCAAATCAGAGAGCGATATGGGAAAAGGAGCAAAAGTTATAAGGTACTCCAACTGACACAGTCATACTCTCAATAGTCTGGGTACTACAGTAGGTATTCATGGGCCATGTGCAGTATTTTCTTATCTTACTAAGAGTGCTCTCCATCACTTGCAAAATGATCTCTTACCTAACAGAAGAGCACAAATATCAAAACAATGGTGAATTCTCAGTATTCAGTGGGTACTACAGTATCAGAACAATTTGTGGATGCAAACAAAAATGCAGTACCCTCCAGAATTATTGGCACCTCTGCTAAAGTTGACTAAAAACAGGTATAAAGAATAATCTGATGGTAATTGATTGTAATCTCACAATTTCTGAAAAAAAAAATATATAATTTTTTTTTATAATAAAAAATATTTCTTTATGAAATTTTCCTTTTCTTCCTTTTTCTTGCTTCCCTTCAATGTCAGATTTTTCTTTATTGTTTTGATTGTGAGATTACAATAAATCAGCAAAAGATTTTTTTAATAATACCTGTTTTTCCAACTTTTCCAAAGGTGCCCATCATTCTGGAGGGTAGTGTAAGAGGGTACAGTATGTGTGTTGCTTGTGTTGCTTCCTGAATGAGGCCCAATAATACAGTACATAAGTACAGCTGTAGTGCGATTCAGCTCTGGAGGTCGCATCTGAAAGCATCTTAAGAAGCATCACAGCTTTTAAGCCTGCCCACCACTTCAGTTTGCAGACCAGATCCAGCACTTTTTTTTTATCTGAACAAAGTCACAAAACATCTTTATCAGTAACAAACCATTCAGCATTGTACACATGGCCAGCTCTTCACCAGGGGATAAATCTCCACTCTGTGGTTTGGAGATGAACTAAGAGGCGAAAGACCTTCACATTCCATTTGTTACTTACAACCTCCTTTTACGTCATTGAGCCTTTTCATCACTGTGACTGAAGCACGGAGAAATTCAACAAGCAGCATGCTCGGAAACACAGCTCATTTGTGGACGGGGTTTTGGGGGGAGGGCCAGGGGGGTCATGGGTAGTGTAAATACTCAAATCAATTCCAAAGAATTCAAGAGGTGCAAACAAAAGGGGAGAGGAACGCAGAGCACAAGGTGCAGGGCTCTACAGGACACAGCACAAAAAAATGGCGCTATCACACACGCAGCATTCACATTTCAGAGATCTAAATACTCAATCTCTACATGACAAGCTCCATGCTAACGAGTAGCATCCACAACATCACCACAAAAAAAAAAAACTAAAAAGGCAGAAAGGTAAACAACACAAAATGACAAATAATGATAATCAAAAAACGGCATTTAGGGATGGTGAAAAGGAGGCATCCCGGCCACAAAGCAGGTTGGGAAGGGAAAGGCCTGAGTAAACAAAGTACATTCACAGACTGTAGCAGGGGGTAGCAGGGGGCTTGTTTGGCAGTCACTAGGCCTGACCTGCAGGCTGGAGAGGCCATTGTGCTGCTGGTGGTGGTGGTGGTGGAGGTGCGCGAGCGTGTCGCTGCGCACGCCCGCCATCTTGGCCTGATGCCTCCTGAGCTGGATGAGGAGCAGGGTGAGCTCCTCCGGCTGTGTCCAGCAGGGAGAGAAAACAAGGGGGCAGAAACAGCGCTTCAGTGCCTGGCCACCGGGGCGGCGCCAGAGAGCGTGAAGGGAGTGCGCCCCGACTGCTCTCAGTCACCAGAAGCCTGGTTTCCATGCACACTGACCACATACAGCACTTGGACTCATAATGTCCATCTTTATGTTCTTTTTTTCATCACTTGACCACACCACCCAGGTCACACACTTTAACCTCTACCACCATGTACACACTCACTCCACCATTTATTAGCTTATCCTCTGATACCACAGATATGCACGTTCACACCACCTTGAGCACACTCGTACACTCTCACCCCATCACAACAACCATTCACCCACAAGTACACTGTTAAATGCCATCAAAAGGGTTCTGCAGTGCCGTCTTCCATGTAAACACAGAAACACCATCCAAGTGGACGTGTTTCTGCTTCTCTACGGGGAGACGTGTTTGAGTTCAGTCAACAGGAAAAACAGAACATTGTGTGAAGTGGCTGAGCTCTTACCGTTTTCCCATGCAAGCTTGGTGCGCTGACCGTATGGGTGATGTAGCCCATGGTTGGCACTGATCGTCTCTCTATTTGTGCAGTCTACACACACACACACACACACACATGCACACACACAATAAACAGAACAGCAAAGTCAATCCCTTTCATCTGCAGAGAGAGCAGCCCACTATACAAACAATAAATGTGTACAGTCAGCGATATTAGATTTCACATTCCTGAGTTCACTAGCATGTCATCCAGAAGTCAGTTATGAAGTTTACCTCCTCTTACACTTGTGCTTGGCACTGCACATTTTCACACCACTAGTTTTCTATGTATTTCTCAAAAAAAAAGAAGGTGTATGCCTCGTCTTCACTGCCACAGGCCCTTGCAAAAACACTTGACGTTTTTGCTTAACGCACAAAATCTCACAGCCACGGCCCATCACTGCGCCTCAAACAGGACACAAACGACAAGAGATTTAATTAACTCCACATAAATTAGCACCAACCTGCTTTCTTAAAATAACATTTGTTTGCTACGAGCGAGTGGAGGTGGGGGGTGGGGGAGGGTGGGCACTGTGAGCCGTTTGCACGAGGATTCCCATGGCTCTGTTTTTTTTGCTGCATAATAGGTTTTTTATTTAAATGCGAGATCAGAAGAAAGCGACCGCGCTGCTGATGTTTGAGGCTGTGCAGGAGGGTGCAAAGACGCCGTTGGCAAGACTTATCAGCCACTAATAACACAGCTTTCTTAACGATGCGTCCATTGAGGCCCACTGAGCACAAGGGTAAAATATGCACCGTGGTTGTGGACCCATCGCAGCTTAACCGCAGCTGTTGGATGCAAAGCAAACCAGAGTTCATCCCTCGTCTTAATTTAGGCTCCACAAGCTCTATTTTTCCGAAGCTAGGTTTTGTAAGCTGTGGCTCTGCACATTAAGACGTGATGCTCTTTTTATTCTGTACTGTACTAGTTTATGACAATCCTATTCATTTGTACGGATATTTTGTCTTTGAAGGGCATAATTAGTGACTTCAGGCAGCCTATGACTTATAAGGACACTGTGCAAACATGACACTTTGTTTACTTGTGCGAGTGTGAAGGGGTGGTGTGCGCATGCGACTGGTGTTGGGTGTGTGTCTGAGCTCTCTAGGGCTCTGTGTGTGTGGTGCAGGGCTGTGAAGTGGGCCTTTCTCATGTGGGGGGTGTGGCAGGGAAACAAGCACCGCGTCGATCGTCAGCTCTATCCCACCACACACACACACACACACACACACACACACCCATGAAACCTCTCTCTGTCTCTCTCTCTCTCTCTCTCTCACACACACACACACACACACACACACACTACACAGCTACAATGCACACAGACCTTCCCCCCTTTCTCTGTCATATCCAGACACACACAGACTTTGCCTATGCCTCTAACATGCACTCTTTCTTTCTCTCTCTCCCTCTCTCTTTCTCTCCTTCCCTCCATCTCTCTCTCTGCCACGTTCCCTCTCTCACATTCTCATGGCACCTGGGGGATGAGCACTGGGTGGAGACTGTGTGAATCAGTCACAGCTCATCATGAGGATCAAAGGCAAGATTGGAGGGAAACTACGGGGCGGCTACTTCTCAGGCCTGGCTTCCCATGAGCCTAACTCTACAGGACTGCCCTGGACCTCCACAACTCCCCACACAAGCCATCTGTCACAAGCTGGGGGGTAGACATGTTGTCAGCCAATTGCTCTCAACTGCTTTTGTGGTATCTTTCAGTGTCTTGTCTGTGTATCTGTGTATGTGTGTGTGTGTGTGTGTGTGTGTGTGTGAAAGTAATAGAGTATAGTTACTGTTTGAGTTATTGTATTGTTGCTTTGCGCCGTACCTTGGAGAGCTGTGAGCTCGTGCGTCGCGGGGAGCAGAGAAACGGGTGGTCGGCGAGCGGGACCTCGTTGAGCGGCCGCACTGTCACCCGGTCGGAGGGCGTGTGCGGTCTCCGCGGCGACAGCGGCTTGGAGGAGGGCGCGGACGGGGGCACCTCGCAGGGCGACGGCGGCACGGAGATGGAGCGCGGCACCTCCAGCCACGCGGAAGGAGGCGCCGGCCGTGTCCAGGTAGTCGGGCCCCGTGTAGATGGGCGCCGTGGGGCTGCCGTGCCGGAACTGCTGCCGCTGCTGCCACTCGTACAGCTGCCACACCATGCCCTCGCGGCTCGCCAGCCGCTCGTCCGTGCTCATGCGGAAGTGGCTCAGGCGGTCCTGGGCGTACTTGTAGTCGCTGGGCAGGTTGCGGGGCGTCGGTGGGGAGCCCCCAGAGGAGGGGAGACGGAGGGTCTTTGGCAACGACTGGTAGGCCTCCACCATGCTGGCCTTGGGCTGCAGAGGAGGCGTCCGCCGGGGAAGGCTGTAGTCTGTGGAGGGATGGCTGAGGGACAGGAAACAGGCCTTTCATCCAGCAGCTGTTCAGCCACAATAACACTTTAACTACTCAATAACACTCTTATCGTTAGATGGTATTGTTAATACGCTAGTCAATTTTAAAGGGATGTCTATAAAAGCAAGATAAAAATCACTTTTATCTCATACTAAGCCTACAGTATTTGTGCATGTCTTACTGTGGCGTACAGGATGCACTACCACTTTACACCAACAGAGGGCACCATTCTACACTAGATTTATTTTTACCTCCGTAATGTTCTCAGAGTCTGTGCAACTCTCTCACGACAAAAACGTGACTGACGGCTGCAATGGAATTACACACAAAGGTAATTACAAGGGCGACACAACTTTTGCTCCAATTTCATGGGAAGATATGCCATTTTGTGGGCTGTGTGTGGGACACCAAATTATGGGGATCAGTCGAACAGTCAAAGACAGAGCAGCCTGGGATGGTCATTACATTATATTGTTTGTCATTTAGATGACACTCTTATCCAGAGGGACTTGAATTGAGGCTGAATTGGCTGTGAATTAACTACAGGGACAGTCCCACTAGAGCAACTAGTGGCAGCCCCTGGGATCAAATCCACAACCTTCAGGGCTACATTTGGACGCCAAACCCTCCTAACCGACAGACCACCGCCGCCCGACTTCTGGTCACACTAACCTCTTGGGGTCTCCTTTCTGCACTTTGACCCAGTGCTCCACCTGGGCCAGCGCAGTCTTCCTCTGCACCTGCTTCTCCGTGTGGGCGCGCTGCACCGTGGCCCTCTTGTACACCACGCCGCCGTTCTGCTCGGGGGCCAGCGCCCCGGGGCCTGGGGGGAGGCCGTTACGGTGGGTGGACGGCAGGGTGGAGGAGGGCCGCGAGGGGGCCACCGAGTCCGGCGAGAGCCCTTCCACCTCCACCCTGGCCTGGGCCTGTGCCTCTGCCCGCTCCACGTCCTTGCTGGGTCCCTCCCCCCGCTCCGCTGGCTGGTAGAGGCTCTCGGGCTGGGAGGAGCTCTTGCTGCAGCTGTTGACATGATTGGTCTGCGGGACTGCCTGTTGCTCTAGCTTCTCTGGCCTCTCGACCTCTCTGTACGATGGGAAAATAGAAAGAAAGGAGCGAGGGTGAGATAAACTGATGAGCCTGAAGGAGGAGGAGGAGGAGGAGGAGGAGGAGGAGGAGGAAAACTGATGACCATAGACAATGAAATAACTCTCAGCTCATCCAGAGGGACAAGAACCAGTGGCTAATCTGTCAAACCTCAGTCGGTGGCACTTTCCTTGAACGACAGGGTGAGTCACTCTCTCACTGCTCTCATCTATCAGCTCCACTCACGTTACCCCCGTAACCCACCTCCTCCACCCACTCCGTCACAAGCCCTCAGCAGCGCTCTCAAAGACATACAGACACTTGGGCCTTAATTAATCTCTCCTCAGTCAAAGCAAACCCCTACTACCTTCCCTGTGAAACCTGATACAGTGGGAGTGGGTGCAGTGGACACAGGCTGGGTGGACTGAGACAGGGGGTGACATGAGGACTGTTGAGCTCTAGATATGAAGCTGCCGGGAACTATGCCATTAAACCTGGAGCGTTTCTGACGGAGTGCAATTTCCCACTTGAGTGATGGAGAGGGAAGCTTAGAAAATGGACACAGGCTCATTAAATGCATTTTTTGCCATTACTGGAAGCACAATGCCCACAGGAAAAGCGCTCACTCAAACGCGCACACACACACACACACACACACACACACACACACACACACACACACACACACACACACACACACACACACACACACACACTTTAATACTAGTCTCCAAGCGAGGGAGGACAAAGTCATGGAGGGGAATGATTCCAAAAGGAAAAGAGAGAGAGAGAGAGAGCAAATAAAGTTTCTCTCATGGGAAGCCAAGTGACGGTCATTTTCTGTAAGACAAACAGCCTGAGGTGGCCCCTCCATCCATGTGTGTGTGGGGGGTGTGTGTGTGTGTGTGTGTGTGTGTGAGCTCAGCGGGTTGGACACATCATTTACCCCAGCATCCAGGGTAATTAATAGGACCCCAAATTTGCCTGGTGCAATTCATCAGACTCATCATTTTTTGGTGCATTTTTCGGTCCAGGAACACAACTGTTATAAATCACTGCAGTATTTGCCTCCAAAACCTGATATGACAGGTGTTTACAAAGATGAATGCCACACAGGGAATATTAAAAAAAGGGGGGTAATCCTGCAATAAATATGTCGTTATGGTTTGTACACAAGATATGAACAAACTCATTTTCAGCAGATGCGGAGTGGAAGAATGTCATCATAAAAACCAAGCTAGCTTACAGTGTTTATTTTATGGGCCCTTCCAAATATGGTTAACTCCTGATGGCTTCCAGAGCAGGAGCAGAACAGATAAAAGGGGCAGAGATGTGAGGACAGCACTGCAGAGGAATCAATCAGAAGGAATTAGGGAATCTTTCCTATGAAACTCTCCTCACCTGCACACAAACCAAACACAATCTCCAGTGTGGATGCTACATATTGCACTGACCAGGCACACCAGCGGTTTATTACTCAGGGCAATTTAAAAATAAAACAATAAATGAATAAATAATTTAAATAAATACAATCAGACAGTCCTTTTTTAAAAAACAATAGAGAGATTTGTGATGGAAACCTGAACCCACATGTCTCTATAGCAACACTACAAATGCCAGCAAATTATATCTACTCTGATGACAGCAAGGTGTGCAACGGGCCACAAGATGGCAGTAAAGCATAAGCATTAGTCCAGGGCTGAAAGAGAAAAGCCACAACTGACTATCGGCCAAAATGATCTGCACCACAATTCTGAGGGCTGCATTTCACTACCGTCCACACTGAAGACGAGTGCACCTGGCCAATCAGGGAGTGCTGCATCAGCCTATTTATAACACTTATCCGCACTTCAGCTCGCATCAGAAAAAACATTAGTCACAAATGTGCGCTTTTTTAGCGCCGTCCAAGTGCTATTCTAGCTGCCGACTTGCTAACGCTCTCCTCTTTGAGGTGTACTGATGTGATGCTGATGGGCCTAGAAGCGGAGATCAGAGGGACGTTTACCGGAGGCTCTGCCCACTGGCTTCAGCCTCAGCCCTGGAGCTGAACCGGAGGGGAGGTGGGGGAATGGGGATGGGGGTGGTGGTGGTAGCGGTGGAGGGATTTTGGCCCAAACTCAGCTGGCTTCGTGAGCAGGCAAGGCTGCCGCAGTGATCGCACTCCCAGAGAGCTGCAAAGAGTCCAACTGCAGCCAGCCTCAAACACAGCCTGGAGCACGAAGCCTCTACACACACACAAACACAAACACACACACACACACACACACACACACACACTGTACATATTTACATCCAAAAGACACACATATTTGCACACACCAACGCACAGACAGCAAACTGCACATAAATATGATATTAATTCAGACACACCCCTACACTGTCACAGAAAGACTTCCACTAGCACAAATCACTGTAAGCTGTCTTTAAGCTGCCTTCTTCTGCAGACTCTGCATAGCTGTGACTCCTGTCAAAGCCATACGGGGACATATGAGCTAAACTAATGTACTGTGTGACACAAACAGAATGAGATGACATACTGTGCACCTTCCTCCTGCGAGTCACTGAGAAAACATCAGAAGACAGCAAACTAATAACACACTGAGCCTCATGAGGCAATAGAGAACCAACATGAATCTCAGTATAGCCCTCTGACACACAAATACACACAAGCACACACACACACACACACACACACACACACACACACACACACACACACACAGACAAGGGCACATAAATACAGACACACAAACATGTGCATACACACAAACATGTGTACACACACACACATAGACACATAGACACACACACACACACACAGACACATAGACACACACACACACACACACCACACACACACACACACACACACACACACACACAAGGACAAAAAGCTACGGTCCAAGTGAAGAGGACAACTGCTGGTCTCATAAAGGTAGTCCCATGAGACCTCTGAGGCACTTGATCATTTAAGTGCAGCAGAGCTATCTGCAGTGGATTAAGCGAGTGCAGGGT